>NC_065921.1:62678459-62709118 GCF_024586455.1 Bactrocera neohumeralis | reverse complement strand
TAATATTTTAAATTTTTATTTTGTTTTAATTTTTACATATTTACATAAAATTTATTATAATTTATATAAATAAAATATATTTAATTTAAAAAATAATTAACATCTGAAAAAGGATTTATTAAAGAAAACTTCATTGATACCTGAAAATAAAAGACAAATATCTGAAAAAGATTTAAACAGAATAAGGTTATTAATATCTGAAAGATATTATTAATTGTATGAAAACAGTGATAAAATTTGAAAAGAAAGAATAATTAAATAAAAATAATACTAACATCTGAAAGAAAAGATAAATATTATTTGATCATTTAAAATATGAAACAAACAATTGTTTTCAAACATTATATAAGATTGTGCAGGCCGCCTTAAACGCATAAAATACATACTTATATACATATGTATGTAATTGTTTTTGCGTATTATATTGGACTGCGCAATCCAATTTCAAACAACACACACTTTTTTCACATACTTACTTAACAATTGATATTTGCTGCTTCTGATGATATTGCTACTGCTGCTATTTCCAATTTAATCTGATTTCCAATGCTACAAAACCAAATGAAGTAATTATTTGCTAATTATTTAAAAAAAAATCACATAAAATTCACTTACTTACCTTCTTCTTATTGTAATAGTCTCCTTTACGATGGTACGGATCACGAATGACATGCGTCTTTCAATCGTTTTTTTTATTACTCTTTTTGGGATTGTCTTTTGGCACTATTGTCAATTATGTTTTCTCCTTCGCAATCATTCAAATAAATCACGAAATGAAAGAAACTATATCTCATCGCATTTAGGTAAACAAAAAATAACCCGAAAATGTGCGTTGGTGTTAGTGCATAGAGAAACAAGAAAAAACGTTAACTTCGGTTGCACCGAAGCTAAATACCCTTCACAGGTGCATTTCTGTTAGTAACTATGTGTTCAGTTTGTATGGAAGCTATATGCTATAGTTAACTGATCTGAACAATTTCTTCGGAGATTACGGTGTGGCTTTAGAATATAATCTATACCAAATTTCGTGCATATATCTTGTCAAATGGAAAAGTTGTCCATATAAGAACTTGATTCCGATCGTTCAGTTTGTATGACAGCTATATGCTATAGTTAACCGATCTGAACAATTTCTTCGGACATTACATTGTTGCCTTAGAAAAAAAAAAATATATCAAATTTCGTTAATATATCTTATCAAATGTGAAAGTTGTGCATACAAGAACTTGATTCCGATCGTTCAGTTTGTATGACAGCTATATGCTATAGTTAACCGATCTGAACAATTTCTTCGGAGATTACATTGTTGCTTTAGAAAATAACATATACCAAATTTCGTGAATATATCTTGTCAAATGTGAAAGTTGTCCATACAAGAACTTGATTCCGATGGTTCAGTTTGTATGGCAGCTATATGCTATAGTGGTCCGATATCGGCCGTTCCGACAAATGAGCAGCTTCTTGAAGAGAAATGACGTTTGCAAAATTTCAAAACGATATCTTAAAAACTGAGAGACTAGTTCGTATATATACAGACAGACGGACAGACGGACAGACAGACAGACGGGCATGGCTAAATCGACTATATACTTTATAAGGTCTCCGACGATTCCTTCTGGGTGTTACAAACTTCGTGACAAACTTAATACACCCTGTTCAGGGTATAAAAATGTGTAGTTGTATTGAAATATTTGACAAAAATGGGTAGTCGTGGATGGCAGGCTGCCTTTATTGACAGTTGCATGTACAAACACATACATATGTTTCATATAGTTATGTGGTAGTTACTTTCCACGCTGGTAATTTACTGCTACCTACTTGCAGCACCCGACCGTTACATCAATTGTATCATCATTTCCTAAGACAGAGTGCAAAAGTGCAGAAAGATGAACGGATAATTATGCTTTAGTTTCTTAAATATTGTTTCGTTGAGCTATATTACTCACTCGCTCATACATTCACACATATATGTATGTATAAGGTGGAGGTTAAAGTTGTGTATTTTTCACTTAACATTGTTATCAAAACAATTTAGTTCTGGGTAGCATCACAGCGAATAACGGGAACTGTTAGTCTTTAATTTAATCTTTCCTGCAGATAACTCAATTAGTTATGTATTCGTTCTCATCAATTTTTATTTATTGACGGAATAAATGGGAAATTTTGTATATATGTATGTAACTGATACGATGAGTATGGAATTGACTAAAATTACACTTCTTGACTTAAATTAAGAGGCACTGCCAATGGGTTAAAAACTAAAAATTAAAACTTGTATCTGATGTAGTTGGGTGTATAGAGTACATGTCTGACAGCAGAGGCCAGGGGTCCCATTTTAAAGCCATACGGACTAAAATCCCCTCAATCCAGCATGTCTTTTCTGAACCATCCTGTGCTCCTGAGGAAGATAACCAGTACACAAAGCTTTATTTAATCGTGCTTTTACCTACCTACTAGAGTTTTTATGCCATTCCATTTGATCTTTCATAGTCGGCATATGCGCCCCATATTCCATTTATGTCACGCTTGCAAACAAGGTAGATATTGGATCCTGCGAGAGTCAGCTACATATATCTCTAACATTTTTGACGATAAAATATCAACAAGTAGCCAAGGGCATATAAACTACCTCTTTTTTCGATTCCAGTTATAGGTTAGTGCCTGCTCTGCCTCGCAATTACCAGAGATATCAGTATGCCTTTAAACCCATTGTAGATTTATCGTGAATTAGTATATTATATCTACAAAGAGATTACAACATTTCTTCGCTACCTTAGAGCCCAAGAGACTTAGTAATTTCACAGCCACTTGATTATCTGTATATATGGATACTAGAGGCCCCGTCCACGCTGCACTGTGGCTGATACATAGATAATACTACTACTACCATCTATATGATTTCTATTAGTTGGATTATAACTATTAGTTAATGAGATACATCATTTTTGTGAAGCAACTTGTGTTAGTTTACAAAAAAATGGAACATAAAGCATTTCGTGTGTTAATTAAGCATTGCTATTTTGGGGAAAATATTGTTGAATTTGAGCTCAGGGAAATCCACCGTTGAAAAGATATTTGCTAAGCTGGAAACAGGCGAAATGAGCAAAATAGGTGCCTCGCAAGTTCATAATCCAACAAAATCAACGAATAATTGATTCAGAGCAGTGTTTAAGTGCTCTCTAATCGGAATAAAGCCGAAATTTTTCGTCAGTGAAAGAAATATAGCTCCATCATTTCCCACTGGAGTCCAATCGACAGTCATTGTAGTGGACTGCACATGATGAACCGGTTCTCAGGCAGGAAAGGTTATGACATCAGTATTTTGGGATACACATGGTATAATACATTATATTAACGACTCAATACTGAGCCAGTTATATTCTATTTCACTGCGTATTTGATTGCAGTTCTTTTCTTCTATTACAAATATTTAGCAATTGTATTATTTTTGAGATAACTCTGTTTAACATTGTACACATATATTCCAATGATTTCTGCAAACATGAATTTTGAACAAATGCTTATGATTTAAAACAGAGGTGGGCACAAGTTGATTTTCCTATGCACGCGTGCATAGGGTCTCTGCTGCGACGAGCAGCACAAAATATTATGCTATTTATAGAATACGAACGATCGGTAGCCCTCGGTACAATGAAGACTAAATGCTATCATACCAGTGGCTATGGGAAAGCAAAACAGTCGCATGCAAACACTTGTTCAAGCAACGTCACGCTGCGCTATTTCAAATATACAGTGAGAGCTAACAATGTTTATGCTCGAATGGGAAGAAGATTTTTTCTTTATAGAAAATTTGGATGGAAGAGCACAATGTCTTATTTGTTACGACATTATTGGTCGCAATTATAAATTTTGTTTAAGTCGACATTATTTCTCTTCCCATACAAATTTTAAATTTTTTACTGGAGGTGAGCGGAAGCCAATGCTTTTGCAATTGCAAGCAGATTTTTTTTTAAATTCATTGCAAATGATAATAATAATGATACTGAAACTGATAATGGTAAAAATAATAATAAAGATATTGATTTGCCTTTAAAAAAGGCATCTTTTACTGTTGCGTTGGCTTTGGTAAAGCAGTGTCGCCCATTTGAAGATGGCCTTTTCTTCTTAAATTTGTCTTCAAAAGTTTTGAAATGTTTTGGTGAAAAAGTGCAAGAAGTTTTGAAAATCATAGAAAAAGTACCTTTATCTCGTCGTACCGTCACACGTAGGACTGAAGATATAAGCAAATTCATCCACTCTGAGACTAAAAATAGATTGCTAAATTGCAAATATTTTTGTCTCAGTTTGGATGAGAGTACTGATCTAAATAGTACTTGTCAACTAATAATTTGTGTAAAAACTGCCGATCAAAACTTTCAAACTTTCGAAGAAATTTTTGATGTTATTGCTTTGCATAGCAATGTAACCGGTGAAATTTTATATAATGTTTTGGTTGAGAAAGTCTTCCGCTTCGTTGATAAAAATAAATTAGCCGGAATTTGTAAGGACGGGGCCAAGGTAATGGTGGGATCGGAAAAGGGCTTAGTAGGGCAATTTTAAAAAAATCATTTCAAGGTTCTTTTTTTCCATTGTATAATCCACCAGCAAGCGTTATTCGCAAAAGGATATTATTTGAAAAGGGCAATCAATATATCAATAAAAATTATAAATAAAATTAAAGGGGGCCACAACTCTTTAAACTACCGAAAATTCAAAACGCTTCTTGAGGATCTAAAAGCGGAATAATGTGAGTGCCCACCTCTGATTTAAAATATAATTTTTGTATTTATGAGTTGTATTAAACTTTGACAAAAAAAGATAAAAGGTATCCTACGTCCTTACCCTGGTTCTAAGCTACCTCTCCACCAATTTTCAGCCAAATCGGTTTAACCGTTCTTGAGTTATAAATGGTGTAACTAACAACAACTTTATTTTATATATATAGATGTGATGATTTTTTTATTGTTTTTGTTTTTCTTCTTTTAAGAAATGATTCAAATGATTCTTACAAACATGAATTTTGAACAAATTTTATTTCTTTTATATATAGATTGTACTTCATAACACTAACAAATTACAAAATAAATAGTTTTGAGAAGAAAGTACAAAAGGTGACAAATGTGTCCAGCCGAACTGTCCTTTATGAATCTTAACCAAGGTATGAATTCTCGACAGGAGCTCTTGAAAAATTTATTTTATCATTTGCGAAATACCGTCGGGTAGGTAGCTGATGTAGCGTACGTTTCGAGCTGTTGAACGTGATAAATCTTTTATGTTGAAAATAAAAAAAGTATAAAGATCCTTTTTTTTACAAATGTATTTCTAGGAAAAATAAGAATTCATATTTTTGGACTACTTTATAATAATGGAGGCATAAATTTTATATACCCCAACCCAATTTGCATAATTTTTCTGTAAATTAACAATATTAAACTAAATAGCGAGGATGGAGTCATGTGTAGAAGTTCACGCAAGTGAGGAAAGTTCTCTGATCGCCATTCACTTGGGAGTGGCCAGAAACGATTCTTTTACAAACTCAAGGCTCAAGCAGCTCACTACTTCCGGTCTTTGACCAAGTATCCTCTGGGTAGCCTAAGAACATCCGTTCGAAGGCGAGCTAAAGTGAGAAGGCGAAACATTCCCTACAAGGGTTGTGCGCTGGGTTTGGGACCCGCCACGTAAAAAACACCCCCAGTGAAGAGCTACAACCAGCCTCGGATGAGAGACCCCCCTTTTGATGACGACCATGGCAAACGAAATAAGGACTACGAATTGAGGGCATGCACCTGGAATGTCCGGTCCCTTAATTGGGAAGGTGCCGCTGCCCAGCTGGTTGATGTCCTCGTAAAGACAAAGGCTGACATCACCGCCGTCCAAGAAATGCGATGGACGGGACAAGGACAGAGACGAGGAGGTCCTTGTGACATTTACTACAGTGGCCATATAAAGGAGCGCAAGTTTGGTGTAGGATTCGTGGTGGGAGAGAGACTCCGTCGCCGAGTACTATCATTCACTCCGGTGAATGAACGTCTAGCCACAATCCGCATCAAAGCGAGGTTCTTCAACATATCGCTGATTTGCGCCCACGCCCCGACGGAAGAGAAGGACGATGTGACCAAAGATGCCTTCTATGAGCGCTTGGAGCGCGCTTATGAGCTGCCCCCGCCACGATGTCACGATGTCAAAATCGGGTGGGCAAAGAAGGTATATTTGGCACTACGGTCGGTAAATTCAGCCTCCACGACGAAACATCCCCAAATGGGTTGAGGCTGATTGACTTCGCCGGGGCCCGAAATATGGTTATCTGTAGTACTAGATTCCAGCATAAGAAGATTCATCAAGCTATTTGGCTGTCTCCGGATCGAAAAACTACCAACCAGATCGATCAAGTTGTGATAGACGGAAGACACGTCTCCAATGTTCAAGATGTGCGTGCGCTCCGAGGTCCTAACAGCGACTCGGACCACTATCTTGTTGCAGCTAAGATTCGCACTCGCCTCTGTGCAGCAAAAAACGCTCGCCAACAAACACAAGGAAGGTTCGACGTCGAGAAGCTGCAATCACAACAGACAGCCGAACGATTTTCTACTCGGCTTGCACTCCTGCTCTCTGAGAGCACTCGTCAACAACTCGGTATAAGGGAACTGTGGGACGGCATTTCAAACTCCTTACGTACAGCTGCAACCGAAACCATTGGTTTTCGGAAAGTGCAAAAGAACAGCTGGTACGACGAGGAGTGCCGTGTCGCAGCGGAGAGAAAACAGGCTGCCTACCTCGCAACGTTACGATCGACCACTACACGTGCGGGATGGCATAGATACCGAGAGTTGAAGAAGGAAGCGAGACGCATTTGTAGACAGAAGAAGAAAGAGGCCGAAATGCGTGAGTACGAAGAGCTTGATAAGCTGGCCGACAGGGGTAATGCTCGAAAATTCTTCGAAAAAATGCGGCGGCTTACGGAAGGTTTCAGGACCGGAGCGTATTCCTGTAGAACCCCCAAAGGTGATCTAGTCACTGATGCCCAGAGCATACTTAAATTATGGAGGGAACACTTCTCCAGCCTGCTGAATGGCAGTGAACGCACAACACCAGGAGAAGGAGAACCCGATTCCCCAATCGATGACGATGGAGCAGACGTTCCATTACCCGACCATGAAGAAGTTCAAATAGCAATTGCAAGCCTGAAGAACAACAAAGCGGCAGGGGCCGACGGATTGCCGGCCGAGCTATTCAAACACGGCGGCAAAGAACTGATAAGGAGCATGCATCAGCTTCTTTGTAAAATATGTTCGGACGAAAGCATGCCCAACGATTGTAATTTAAGTGTGCTATGCTCAATCCATAAAAAAGGAGACCCCACAATCTGCGCCAACTACCGTGGGATTAGCCTCGTCAACATCGCATATAAGGTTCTATCGAGCGTATTGTGTGAAAGATTAAAGCCCACCGTCAACAAACTGATTGGACCTTATCAGTGTGGCTTTAGACCTGTCAAATCAACAACCGACCAGATATTCACCATGCGCCAAATCTTGGAAAAGACCCGAGAAAGGAGAATCGACACACACCACCTCTTCGTCGATTTCAAAGCTGCTTTCAACAGCACGAAAAGGAGCTGTCTTTATGCCGCGATGTCTGAATTTGCTATCCCCGCAAAACTAATACGGCTGTGTAAACTGAAGGACCTCTCCGAGCCGTACGATACCAAACGAGGTTTCAGACAAGGCGATTCCCTATCATGCGACTTTTTCAACCTGCTTCTGGAGAAAATAGTTCGAGCCGCAGAACTAAATAGAGAAGGTACCACCTTCTATAAGAGTGTACAGCTGCTGGCGTATGCCGATGATATGATGCACAAGGAAGCACAGAAAATGGGTCTGGCAGTGAACGAGGGCAAAACGAAATATCTCTTGTCATCAAACAAACAGTCGTCGCACTCGCGACTTGGCACTCACGTCACTGTTGACAGTCATAACTTTGAAGTCGTAGATAATTTCGTCTATCTTGGAACCAGCGTAAACACCACCAACAATGTCAGCCTAGAAATCCAACGCAGGATAACTCTTTCCAACAGGTGCTACTTCGGACTGAGTAGGCAATTACAAAGTGAAGTCCTCTCTCGACGAACAAAAGCCAAACTCTATAAGTCACTCATAATTCCCGTCCTGCTATATGGTGCAGAGTCTTGGACGATGTCAACAACGGATGAGTCGACGTTACGAGTTTTCGAGAGAAAGGTTCTGCGAAAGATTTATATTCCTTTGCGCATTGGCCACGGCGAACATCGCATTCGATGGAATGATGAGCTGTACGAGATATACGACGGCATTGACAATGTTCAACGAATTAAAAGAAAACGGCTACGCTGGCTAGGTCATGTTGTCCGGATGGACGAAAATACTCCAGCTCTGAAAGTATTCGACGCAGTACCCGCCGGAGGAAGCAGAGGAAGAGGAAGACCTCCACTCCGTTGGAAGGACCAAGTGGAGAAGAACCTGGCTTCGCTTGGAATATCCAATTGGCGCCACGTTGCGAAAAGAAGAAACGACTGGCGCGCTGTTGTTAACTCGGCTATAATCGCTTAAGCGGTGTCTACGCCAATTAAGAAGAAGAAGAAACTAAATATAAATTTTCTGCAGAAATGTTATTTTGAAAATGTAGAAAGTGGAAAGGCAAAAAATTCGGCTGGCAAGGTTATGGCATCAGTCTTTTGGGATGCCCGTGGTATATTATTCATCGAATGATAAATGAGCCAGGTTTAATTCATTGCAATGTGTATTTGATTGCAGTTCTATTCTACCATCCCGAATATTTAGCAATTTTATTATTTTTCAGGAAGGATCAGTTTGAAATTGTACGCATATAAGTAAGTACTTCATCGTTCCCATTTAAATATTGCATTGCTCTGTGCAATGCTTCGAAAAGATTTCTGTATATCTCAAATTTTAATAGATCGTTTTATAAACACTTCAGTTATGCCGCTATTTTTTTATGCCAGATCTTTTGCAATTTTAAATTGCCTGTCAAGATGCCCCTTCCGATAGTTAGCAGGTATGAAAAAAATGTTATTGCTACCAGTAGATGTATTGAATCACCCATTTTATTACTTAAGAACGAACAACTCTATCCACATTATGAAAACTTGTCTACAGATGTCGCCTTTTACTTTGGCATCGTTTTGTTTATTGCACGTTTACGCCAATTTAAGGTTTGAATATTGGATACTGCGATGGTAGCACAATCTATCGGATCCAATGTAAAACGTTCCAAATTAATTACAAATGAAAAATTAATTTAAGAAAACATTTTGCAGTGGACCAAATTATGAATCTAAACCATTCTCGAATGGCCTTAAACACACACAAAAAATTTCATCAAAATCGGTCCAGCCGTTTAGGAGCAGTTCAATTACAAACATACGGTCAGAAGATTTATGTATATATATAAAGATATTTCTTGTTGTAAGCAAAGTCTTTGTCAGACAATGCTTTCATTATTTGCTGTGATTTATTTTTGCTGAAAAGGCACATCCTGCTACTCTAATTTGTGAGTAAGGTTTTCTTATTTAAGTATAACAAAAGTGTCAATTGCTAAATATTTTTTTTAATATGATAAACTAAGCTATTGATTTGATGAACAGTTTTTTTAATGCAATATTTATATATTTACATAAATTGTCTCCATATGGAACGCACTCTTTTGACCGTAATATTTCTTTGTTTTTTAACCTCTTGTAATTACACAACTTCTAGTTCGCCCACTATTATCATTGGAATTACTTCATTTCTATATAATAATATGTATATAGTTAGCGTTTGCCCTCATCTGCTTGATGTATTTTTTATAAGCAAGTACTTACTTACACATACATATGTAAAGCCCCCATCCAATAAACAGTGAAGTACAGAAAATAATGAAACGGAAATGTTTCTATATAAATAAGTGCTGCTTTATGCGACAAGTAAAAAATTTTATTTTATGTTTTATTAACACAAGTAGAAAGTCACTAAAGTACGGTTAGGTGCAGTTTGTATTATATGTAAACAAATGCAAATGCAAACTGTAATTGAATTGCGAAAATGCAACAAATATGAATAAAAACAAGTAAGGAAGGGCTAAGTTCGGGTGTCACCGAACATTTTATACTCTCGCATGATAAAGTGGTAATCGAGATTTCATTATTCGTCATTTACATATTTTTTTTTATTTTGCTGTAAAATTAATTAGAATAGTATTTCCTGAGATATGGTTTTTGGTCCATAAGTGGGCGACGCCACGTCAATTTTTGAATAAAAGCCTGGGTGCAGCTTCCTTCTGCCATTTCTTCCCTAAAATTTAGTGTTTCTGACGTTTTTTGTTAGTCGGTTAACGCACTTTTAGTGATTTTCGACATAACCTTTGGAAGGGAGGTGGGCGTGGTTACTATCCGATTTCTTCCATTTTTGAACTGTATATGGAAATGCCTGAAGGAAACGACTCTATAGAGTTTGGTTGACATAGCTATAGTAGTTTCCGAGATATGTACAAAAACCTTAGTAGGGGCGGGGCCACGCCCACTTTTCCAAAAAATCTACGTTCAAATATGCCCCTCCCTAAGGCGATCCTTTGTGCAAAATTTCACTGTAATATCTTTATTTATGGCTCAGTTATGACACTTTATAGGTTTTTTGTTTTCGCCATTTTTTGGGCGTGGCAGTGGGCCGATTTTGCCCATCTTCGAACTTAACCTTCTTATGGAGCCAAGAAATACGTGTATCAAGTTTCATCATGATATCTCAAGTTACAGCTTGCACGGACGGACGGACGGACAGACAGACATCCGGATTTCAACTCTACTCGTCACCCTGATCACTTTGGTATATATAACCCTATATCTGCCTTTTTTAGTTTTAGGACTTACAAACAACCGTTATGTGAACAAAACTATAATACTCTCCTTAGCAACTTTGTTGCGAGAGTATAATAAAATAGCATACACAAGTATGCTCATTGCCATGAGCCCTATACAAAACAGCTGTGTTCAATAAACTTTTACTTCTCATTTGCAAATAGCTTCACAACCACACAAACAAATGTATGTAATAAAATATCTATCTATGTTCGCCCTGCACATTGCGTTTTATATCTGCTCTTCTTCCATTCTATTTCTTGCAGACATATTTCATATTTTATTCGCGTGCTGAACAACAAACGGAAGTCCGGAGCTGTATCCCAATCGCCGCGGCGGAGTAGTGTAAGGGTAAGATCCTGCAACCACACACATATCCATATATAAACAAACGACATCTGTGAAAATTCTATTAGCTTTATATATTTATTATATACGTTTAGTTAAGTATTGCGCTTCACCATTAAATGTTTCGTATACGCCACGGGTGTGCAGCCTTTAACCGCACAATAAGCTGGCAATGCTTCACTGACGCAGCGCTGACACAACAAATAATTGTGTATGCTCACTGCTAGCGTCTTCGCATTAGAAAGCGCTTCTGCTGCTTGCCCTCTTACCGTTCGTCGATCTGTTTGCGTGTTGTGACCTGTTTGCTGCATCCCTCAATGGCTTCTGGCGCTCGGCTGTGCCGCTCCTGCTGCTGCTGTGAGGCAATAATTTTATTTTATTATTATTATTTTTATGCGTTACTTAAGTGCTTTCCGTTGCCGTAATCATATTTTCCTAAGCGCGACGATGCGCAACCAAGCGCGGTGCTGAAGCTGGTGTAGTCGATGAAGCAGATGAAGCAGGTGATGAAATGAGTACAATAAAAATAATGGAAGGAAATTAGCTCATGCAGGTTGCAAAATAATTTACAGTGCGAACCAGACCCTTTTGTTACCAGTTCAACAATCTGTATAGCTATAAAAGTCCAAAAATATTTCAAAAACCTAAGAAATGTTAATAATTAAATTCAACAGAAGAGAGAGTTTTATAAGTAGGTAAAAAATCTAATAGAATAACTAATAAATTTGTGCTTGATTAAAAATCTAGAATTGAAAGGTGAGTGACTTAGGCTAAAAAGCACCCAAAATCTCCTATTCCTTTGAATAATTACCCGGACGGCTTGGAACAAAATAAGATTCACGCTTCAACGACTTAATTAGAGCATTTTAAGTCTATTCTACGATTTTCGGTTTTAAACTGGCTTTTCGATAGTATCGGCTTGAAAATCATAGTAAAATATTAACGGCTGACTTAGCACCATGTACCACTACCACTTGGATAAGTTATAGCTATATAGTGAGAATGGTTGCTTGTAAGCAGGAAATGTCAAGCTTCGAGCTATAAATTCGTTAAAACTTAAAACTGTTAATTTTCTTGTTTGGTGTAGCATGAAATAGATTTATAATATAAGGGTTTCGTAATAACTTTCAACATAAATTGCTCTTATTAATCAAGCAGAAAGCCTTATAAGTGTTAGTTGTTATATGTCTTGAGAAAACTTTAGCTTCCATTAATTTGCTAATCTAAAACAGGAATGTATTTCTACCCCGAAAAATCGGCTACGGTCTTCTTTAGAAGATATCAATAAGTTCCTGGAAGGTATTCGATGACGAAGGTTCCTGTTTTTCTTGTTTTGACATCTTTTGCGATTACGATTACCAGAAATAATGTTAGTGTTGGACAGCATTACTCATAAGCTTGCTAGACAGGTTTTTTTGGAGCTGCAGTGTTTGCACGATGGGATTAGCAAATTTATTTACTTTCTGATTGATACCTAGTTTCGCAATTTGTCTTGCAGTTCAACGGTGGATAGGTAAAACATGGATTTGGTTTTATTCCTAATCGCAAGACAGCTATAAATTACAATAATTTTATAAATATAGTAGATTAATTTTTGATACTTTTGGGTTGTTCTTCAAGAGCCTGTTGAAGCTTTTTCTAACAATTAAAATCCATTCAAATTGAAGCGTATTTGTGATAGCTATTATCAATTCTAAACGAAAATGTAAAAATAATAAAAATAGGTACACACATATACTTATACACATACGCACATATCTCAACTTGTCCTAAGTGTACTTCACCATATTCAAAATAATCAAACATTCATTTACATTTAGATATAGTTATTTCCCTCCGATAATTGAAATAAAATTCAATTATGATTCGATTTGCTAAGCATCAATGAATTTGCCTACTTATCTTAAGGGGGTGGTATTCTGGTCTAGAAGCATGAATTTCAGGTAATTTTTAAAACGTGGAAAAAAAAGGCAATTAATATCTTTACTATCTATTTTTTTATTAGTTATTTGTTAATTTTAGAAGAGTACAGAAAAAGATTCAAAACTAAGAAAAGTAAAAAATTTCAAAAATTATGAGCTGACGAAGTGGGGGTCTCTAAAAATTTCCACGTGACCAAACGCATGATTTCAACCCTCCTATTTATCTGAAACCAAAAAAAAAAGATTATTAATCTAGAATAATGTCGCAATGGCCGGAACTACGGAAAAGTGGGAAACAATTTTTTTTCACAAAATGGCGACTGCCTGAAAAAAAGTTTTTTTTGGATCACTTTTTCTGACTATTTCGAATTTTTTAAAAATGATAAAAATAAAAATTTGGGGATGGCGCTAATTCCAGCCATAGACAAGCCTATAAAGAAGACTCTATAAAAATTTCAAGTAAATCAATCAAGTAGAACCTGAGAAATCATGGGTATCGTTCCGAAAAAGTCAGTTTTGAGAAAAACGCATTTAAAGTTTCGCGTAAAGTCTTTTGTTCGATTAGTTCCGGCCGAACCAGTTTGGATGCCGGGTCAGAAAAATGCCTATATCTCCGAAAATAATTTGAATTTTAAAAAATCCTCTTGTACACATATTCTTGAATAGTTAAGCTTTGAAAATATAAAAATTCGATTTTTTTAATTTCTAGACCAGAATACCCCCTTAATATTAATATCGGTTTTCTTTGGCAGTACAAAGGCAACTAATCTCAGTAATTTTTGCTTAGAGCGAAGAAGGAAATCATTTCCAAGTAAGTCAGACAACGACTGGCGGCTTAAATGCTAGCACTAATATACTCAGGCACAGTTGTTTTTGTTGTATTTGTTTCCTTACAATGGCCTGATAAAGGATATTAAATGGGTTTCTTTATTTTGCTGGACGTGCCCATAAATTTTATATTCACAAGCTAATCACTACTTTTCTGACAATTTCTGACAACAAAAGAAAACTAATAGAAGTCGGAAAAAATAGACGGTACTCGCACATATACGGCTTTATTCATGTTTTTTTCGGGCGGTTGACAATAACTTATTACTATATTTTTGTATTTGTACAGTGTTTACTTGTGTTTTACCATAGTTTCGTAAAGTTTCTTTAAATTAAAATTTAACTCAGTATACTTGTCGTAGCTTTACAGTCCGGAATAAAATTGTTGTGAAATATTATTTAAGTCATTAATATTTTTCATTTATTTTATAGTTACCAAGCAGAGAAACATTAATTTTTTGGATTTCATTGAAATTTTTCGCATTTGATCGCGATCTTATAGAAAATCTTAAAAAGCTAAATGAAAATCACCTTGACCATATACATACTTGTATGTACATATATTGAACTGCAAACGATACTGTATGGCAAGAGATATACCAAATAATATTCCAACAATATTTTAAAGAGAAAAAAATTAGAAGCTTCAAATTTAACATTTATTATCATTCTAAATAACTTCTTTTGGCATTTTTTTGGCTACGGCTCCGTCTTAGATGTTTAATCTGTTTAGTCCAATTTTCGCTGACTCGCTCGAGAATTTCGACTGGTAACTGGCGAATGACACGCGTGATGTTTTGCTCTAAGGCGTGCACCTACTTCAGATTTTCTATATTCCCACAGGACAATGTCTAATGGTGTGATATCACACGATCTTGGTGGCCAATCGACCGGCCCAAAACGTGAAGTTATGTTCTCAATTTTTTTTTCGATAAATCCAGTAATTGATGCGATGAATGGGAAGTTTCACCGTCTTGCTGAAACCAAATATCGCTGACATTAGATCACACCAAACCTTTGTTATTTTCTGGACCAAATGGCAGCTCTTGAATCTCTTCATGTTGCTCTTCGACACAAATGTGACAATTTTACGCAATTACATACCCATTGAGCCAGAAATAGGCCCTGACCAAAATTTGGCTCTAAAACTTGAATCTTCTGGGAAATTTTCAAAAGCCGATAGAGGGAAGCGATGACATTTGGGGAAGGGGAGCTGCTTCATTTCTTGAATAACATGTATTTTCTGCGCTTCTAATTTAAGATCTCGACAATCGATGTGCCATATGTTTTAAGAGCGGTAGGGGTACAAAAAATTCAATATCTTTGGAAAAATTTTTTGCAGATTATTAAAGATTATGAATATTTTCCGCGTTGTGTCACATACTTTTAAATTTCAATAGTTTAACAAAATATTATGTTAAATATTATTATTTAAACAAAAGGACCTTAAAAAAATATTTGTAATATATGTTCACAAAATTTCATCGATTTATCTCCAGTAGTTTATGAGAAAATAATTTTACGATTTTATCACGCTTTAAATTTCAACCTTGAATAACTTTAACAAAAAAAAACAAAGTTTTGACGAAATATTTATATTACGGGGTATGCTTCTGGTCCTCTTCCCAATGAACTGCTAATTTTCAAAATCGGAGATTTTTCGAAATTTTCCATGAACCACTTAACGTGGTTTGACCCCGATTTCAAAGCAAGGTACTAAGGACTTTAGTTAATGCTCTCTGGTACGTGAGAGCCCTCCAGACTCATCAAAACTTCTTTTATTTTTATATGCTAGGTACAATTATAAACTAATAATAAAAAAGGACTTGAGTTCGATCGGTGAGTTTGTATGGAAGCTATATGTTAAAATTGCCCGATATTGGCGGTTCCGACAAATGAGTCTTTTATGTCGATATCTCAAAAACTGAGAGTCTCGTCTATACATACGACACGGTTAAATCAACGCTGCTTGTCACGCTGATAATTTATATATTTACTTTATAAAGACTCCGACGTTCCCTTTTGGGTATGACACAAATCGTGGAAAACTTATATGTATATGTACATATATCCTGTTCCGCGTATAAATAAATAGAAACCACTGTGCTCTAATATCTTTACAGTGTTATATGTATAATAAAGTTAAGTTATTCATGACCTTAGTGTTAAATAAAAAAATTGAAGATTTGAAAAAACTTAAAATGTGTATAGTAGAATTTCAATAAAAACTTCACAATTCAAAAGCCGACGAAACAAAATTTAATTATTTTGTTATCGAAATTGTTTTGTTTAAAATGTATCTAAATTCTTGTTCTTTTTTTAAACATACCACCAGATCTGTGACAGTTTAAATGAAACGTTTTTACTTCTGCGAATACATATTTATATACATTACATGTTTTTGAGGAAATGGAAATATAATGTTTTAAGTTTATTGTTAAAAAACCGAATCATCAACATTATTTCTTCTTCTCATAATTCGAAAGCGACCATACCAAAGGTCTAAAGTCATCAATATTTTCTCGATTATTTTTTTTCTCGAATTCTTTCTTGTACTCTAAGTACTTCAGATATTGTTTATGAATTTCACATTTTCGCCCACATTAAAATCTTAAGTTGAAAATGTTCGCTGAAAAGTTTCTATGCACTTTCAAGTGAAATTCCTTTTTCATGTGCTGTAAGACATGACGAAAGCAAAATTGAGGAAAATGTGCGTACGTCCTAATATATGCAACGCTTTACTGTTTACCTTAAGCACTTTATCCGCAGTTGTTTTTCGTTTTGCCGAGCGCCGACAATTTTCTCATTATCTTCTTCTTCTTCTTAATTGGCGTAGACACCGCTTACGCGATTATAGCCGAGTTGGAGGATGGAGTCATGTGTAGAAGTTCACGCAAGTGAGGAAAGTTCTCTGATCGCCATTCACTTGGGAGTGGCCAGAAACGATTCTTTTACACATGGCTCAAGCAGCTCACTACTTGCGGTCTTTGACCAAGTATCCTCTGGGTAGCCTAAGAACATCCGTTCGAAGGCGAGCTAATGTGAGAAGGCGAAACATCCCCTGCATAGGGTTGTGCGCTGGGTTTGTGACCCGCCACGTAAAAAAACACCCCCAATGAAAAGGATGAAGGATGCCTCGGATGAGAGACCCCCTTTTGATGACGACCATGACAAACGAAATAAGGACTACGATTTGAGGGCATGCACCTGGAATGTCTCATTATCTTGAAGGTCTTAAATAATTTGAAGGCGCCAACGCAGGTTGTTTTCATACTTTTCGCCTGTGTTTGTTGCGCGTACTCCTTTTAGGCGCTTTCAATAGTTTTTTTCTATAATTTCAAGTTGAGTGAATTTTGTGAAACTTTCAACTCTATTCTTCTAAAGCCTAATGTGTTTTGACATTTTTTGGCACATACATATATGTATATGTTATATATTTAACTCATCACCCGCTTTCTTTGCTGGAAGAGCCAGTTCCTACTATGAGCGCGAATATCGCAATTGCCGCTTGCAAACATGTTATGTGCGATCTCCCGCATATCTTGGCTTATAACCGCGCGCACTGAACTGTCGTTATAAACGCGTCAGCAATATATAAAACTCTATTTGCAGAATGAGAAATACGCGGTGGATGGAGGTAAGTAGATGAATGGACAGTTGAAATAGTAGTTGATGTCATTGATAAATAAATCCAGCGTAGTTGAGGCGATCTTAGAAATCGCAAAGGAGTATATACGCCTCTATTTTATAGGTTGTCAGCTGCAGCTGTTTTCTCTATGTTCGAAGCGTGCTGTATAAAAAATACAAAATGCATAAATTGGTTAATTACAACAATAAAGACTTTGCAGTTTGCAAAACTGCTTACACTAATTGAGCTTGAAACTTCGACAATTACAATAGGGAGATAGAGATTTCTTGACTAAAATGTTCTTAAGAAACAATTGCCTGCCCCAGTTTGAAAAGCCCAAGTTTGTGTGTCATTTGTTTTTGTGATATGATTCCTCTCAAAATTATAAGCTCCAACATGAAATAACGGGTGTTTATTAGACTTTTGGTTTTCATTGACGCAATGGTTTTTCGAAGTTTGTGCTTTTGTCAGCTGTTACTTGATTTCTACTTAGTTTGGTTTATTATTTTATAATAAACACATTTAGGCTTGCAAATTGTACAAATTTATTACCAAAATATAGGATAATAAGATAATGTTACAGTCTATGAGAAACAGTATAAAGCAATTCCTGAAATGGAAGATGTTGATGTGGACGACCTTTCATTCCAATAAGATGTCGCCATATTCAATGCAGCCAACAATCATTTCACTGAAGTAAACTATGGAAAACTTCTTGTTCATATACTTCAGCAATTGCTACAAAAAGTGGTCGAAAACTGAGCCCTTTAGCTGGAATTTATTCGAGCCAGTTGTGGTGCTCACTTGCCTGAGACCCATCTCCATTTTTTCTTGAAATTTGAATATCTAAAAGAACGCTTTTTGTAATATTTTACATTTTCTGAATATAAATATTCAAAAATGCAGAATACCTCACAAAAATCGTAAGAACCTAATGGACTCGTGGCAATGTTCACCAAAATTTTCGTGAACCGTAGTAGGCTTTCAAATACCAAGAATATGTTATCAGAAAATTGTATTTAAACATAGCTCGTTTAGAAAGTATTATCGACTGTATATGTCTTTCATTATAACAGAAAAGCTAATCTCAACTAACGTTTTCCATGAGAAACGTACTTCTAAGCAACCCTTTAATATAATTTTTCTGGCCTGACCTTGAAAAGGATTCTCCCTACCACTACCCATTATTTGATGCAAAGCCAGTCACTTTTCCTAAAGAGTATAATCGCAAACACATTACTGGAACACCGAGAATTAAAACAAGTTATCAGTAGGGCGACAATATCATACCGGTACATAGGAAAGGAAAAAATGTTTTGTCATAATATTTTATGCAGTAGGATAACTACCTCGAAATAACCTCGAACATATTTTTAATAAATAAAACTCTGACACGATGTCTTAATATTTCAAAATTTAAACACTTTACATTCTTCAAATTTACTAAAGAAGCACAGATTCAAACAAAAATTAACAAAAATATGGTTTTAAACTACAAGTATTACCGAAGTGCAAGGTCTCACCATACTTCAAGATATAAGTTATTTTATTTTATTAATGTTATGAAAAGGATGTATGAATTAGCCCCCACTGAATTAACCCCCACCGGGCAAAATGACTTAAGCCCCACCAAGTTTACAACAAAATTAAAAATGGCGGAAAGTGGGGCTAAAGTCATTTTCGTGGGGATTAATTCTTTTTTTTTTTTTAGTGTGGATTCTGTCATGTAAGAACCCCCACGTTTGGTGGGGCTTAATTCATTTTGATTGGTGGGGATAAAAGCATTTTCGTGGGGTTTAATTCATTTTAATTCCGTGATCTTTTATAAAAATAAAACAAACAGTTAGCAACGTAAAAATATAATACTTTTCAAATTTTATTTAATTTCTTTGCTTGCTTATTCCATATTTTCGTAAGTCTCCGTTACAAAAAACTATTTGATTAAGTATAACATTATAGCTATAGTACTTGTGAGCGTTTGGAGAATTTTCAAGCCATAAGAGTAAATCTGATATTTTTTTGTAGTGAGTTTTTGTGAACGGTATCCATCGTATTAGTTAAAAGAGTTGCGACTCGCTGATTCCATTAACGAAAGCAAAAACACAAACTATTAATTGCACCTTATAACTTTTTTTCCAAAAAAAGAATCAATTATAAATCCAGGAACATGAGAAAAGTTTATAGTATCGCTTTTATTTAGTAAGATCTTCCTTGCGTTTATACGATTATTCTCTATTTGTTTCAATTTTTCTATATTCATTTTTATGCAGAATACGCAGCACTGCTTTTAATAATCACTCTATTAAGATTGAATTGTCAACGATTTTTCCTTTTACGAAAGGTTAAAATCACTAATAGTGGACATTTCGTAGAAGGGAAACCATAATTTTGTAAATTATAAAATAATAGAAGGGATTTTTTCATTTTACGAAAGGTTAAAATCACAGTGTACATAATTTCGCAAATAATCATATAATAAAAATCCATCTCTTACAGCTATTTTTTCATGAGATAGTGCATTTCCTGCTGGGGTTTTTTTTGCATTCGAATAGAGCGTAAACTAACTGTTAAACCGGTTTTGCATTCAATTGTCTAATAAATATGTTATCACATTACATTATATTATGCAAATTTAGTTGTTATGAAATCTTGAAGCGAATAACGCGACGTGATAAAAACATGACTTTAAACTATGAACACGTGGTTGGAAAAAGAATAAATAGCAAATTGTTATATGTTACAGAGGAAAAACAATTATATTCCAAAAAACTATTAAAAAAGAAAAATATTTTTATGCTTGTTACGTGCAAACATGCAAAGCGAGGGTGTTTTTGAATAGTGAAGTGTGTTATAAGGTTAAAGATTTCATTGATCATAATCATGAAACTCAGGAGGATACGTACAGGGAATTAAATATTATGAATAATATGGAGTCATCCTGTATGGAAATACATCAAGATTCCACTAAACCGAGCGTTCTTGGAAGCATACGAAAAATATTTCAATGTACTTGCGTTGAGTAGGTTCATTCTTATTTTTATTATTTATTTTAATTAATCACCTCATAATGTCATAATTTCAGATACCCGGTGGAAACAAAAGATATTGATTTTTATAAAATCCAACGAAATTACCAAAAACTGGCAAATAAGCAATTTCTAATTTCTCCTAAAACACCAGCTGATGTTATCAAAGCATTTCAAGATGAAGTAACTTTGAAAAAATTTGGGTTACAAAACATACCGGCGATGATGCCTCAACATTTTTTAAGATATGCTGTGATGCAAAAGACTTTGCCTATTGTTTGTTTTGTTCTGACAAAATAATAAATCTAATGAAAGAAAATATTCCCTCAAATGTAGAGAGAAAAATACTGGTTGATGCTACATTTTCTGTTTTACCTATTGGTAGTTTCAAACAGCTTTTAATTATTCACATTGAATATTTTGAAACGGTATGTTGGTATAATATTCAATTTGATAAATTATAAATATTTTTTTTTTGTTTTCCTAAGGTGTCTCCAGCTATATTTGTTCTTATGAACAAGAAAACAAAAAAAGTTTCGAACATATGTTTAACTATATTAATACTAATGTGATAAAATTAGACGGAGCGGTGTTTATGGCGGATTTTGAAATTGGATTGCGTAGTGCTATAAAAAAAATATTTGAACATTCTAAGCTATTCGGGTGCTGGTTTCACTATTGTCAAGCAGTACGAAGAAATATTGCTACAAAACACAAGAATCTGGCGGAATTTATTAGGCAAAACCGAAAAGCATCTATATCTTACCACAAAATATTGTCACTCCCATTATTACCGGAGACACACATTGTTAATTGCTTTTCCATCATCAAAGAAGAAATTGCCACTTTCGACCACTTGTTTAAATTCGAATCTTTTTTAAAATACTTTGAAGAGCAATGGCTAAAAAAGTAAGTTGTTTTACATTAAATTGTTTTTAAAAATTATAAATATTCGAAATATTATAGATTGGTCCAAGAAATCTTTCGGTCTTTGGAAATAAGATCCGTACAACATCAGCTGTAGAATCGTATAATGCTGTGCTTGCCAAAATAATCCCTAAAAAAGGGAATTTTTTCAAATTTGTGGGGCAGTTACAAATGGAGGAGTATCGCAAAAGTAGGGAATTAGAATTGTTATTAACAGCGGTGGTGCTTTAAGGAAAAGAAAAAAAAGGAAAACGTTATGAGAGCAAATCTAATTGCTAAAGCGGAGGCGGACCAGCTTAATGGACTCATAACCGCTACGAGTTTCTTGGATAGAATGGTCTTTTCTAGAAACAAAATAGTAACTGATATGGAGCCCTTTGAAGACATATTCGAAGGTTTAGAATATATGGAAGAAGAATCTGAAGTCGAAGAAGAATCCAATGCCACGGAAGAAGCTGCAGCAAATCCTCCACTGATATGCATAACTTGTTTGGAAAACAAACCTAATATTTTGCTTTTGCCTTGCAAACATTTAGAATTGTGCAGTGACTGCACATCTAAAATAGAAGCAGAGAGTGTGGCAAACAATTTTAATTAATTTAAATGCCCTTTTTGTCGTCAAGATGTTGACGAATATTTACATATTTTTATTTAATTATTTTCTTTTTCTCACATTTTCATATTTTCATTTAATTCTTTACCTTTTTCTTTTTAAATATTACATTCATAGTATGTATAATTGAATTTTTGTTAAAATTTTGATTTAAAAACTTGAAGTTTAAAGCAAGTAAAATAAATTAAAAATGAAGTAAAGTGGGGCTAAGGTCATTTTCGTGGGGACTAATTCCTTTTTTTTCGTGGGGATTCTGCCATGTAAGAACACCCACGTTTGGTGGGGCTTAATTCATTTCGTTTGGTTGGGATAAAATCATTTTCGTGGGGTTTATTGCATTTTTTTCGTGGGGATTCCGTCATTTTTGGTGGGGAAAGATTCACTGAGAAATTGGTGGGGCCTAAGTCATTTTGCCCGGTGAGGGTTAATTCATTGGAGGCTAATTCATACACCCGAGTGACGCCGATAGAGTTGATATCCATCATTTCCAGTTTGTGTTTCCGAAAGAAAAGCACGTAGATTGTGTTTCATGCATTTATTGTCAGACATACAAACCGAAAAGATGAACCATATTGGTTTCCACCACTTCGTATAATACTGGCAAGCGACCGAAATTGAACGATTCAAATAATTTACAAATCAAATTATTGAAAAACAAAGCAAACAAAAATTAAAAAAAAATTGAACTTTTTGGAATTATCCCATTTTCCGACTTTTCTTTATGAAAAGTATAAGGTATTTTTATTTCTAAACCTTCCTTGATCCACAACAAGCAACCTCTGAAAATTTCATCAAGATTGGTTAACGTTACTAACAAACAAACATTCGTTTGTATGGGAAAAAGAAAAGGGCTGTTTTTAGGAGTTTTCCGGCAATTACTGTTTTTAATAATCACTCTACGAAAGGTTAAAATCACTAATAGTGCACATTTCGTAAAAGGGAAACCATAATTTTGTAAATAATGAAATAATAGAAGGGATTTTTTCATTTTACGAAAGGTTAAAATCACAGTGTACATAATTCCGCAAATAATCATATAATAAATATCCATCTCTTACAGCTATTTTTTCATGAGATAGTGAATTTCCTGCTGGGTTTTTTTTTGCATTCAATAATAGAGCGTAAACTAACTGTTAAACCGGTTTTGTATTCAATTGTCTAATATGTAACTATGTTATCACATTACATTATATTATGCAAATTTAGTTGTTATGAAATCTTGAAGCGAATAACGCGACGTGATAAAAACATGACTTTAAACTATGAATTTTTCTCTTCGTAAAAACCATCCTTGAACCTCAACGAACATATAAAAAAAAATTATCAAATTTGGTTTAGTCGTATGAAAGTTATGAGCAAACATACAGTTTGGCGATTCATTTTTATTTATATATGTACATATGTGGGTGTGTATGTAGATAAATAGTATTTTTGATGAAACCTTAACTTATTTGATTTTATTAATGTATATATGTACTTACCGATTATTTGTGTTCCTATTTGTTAATTAATATCAATATACAGTTCCGCGTACAGTTCTCATAACTGAAAAAATTCCATGAACACAACGCTTTTTTATTATTTTTATCCAAAAGCAATTCTTATATCCAGAAATGAGTACGTTCAAATGACCAGATACAGACTTTATTTTCATCAAATTTGCCAAGAAAAATTGTGCGTAATTTAAAGTTATTGTTTTGTATACCGATCGATTTAGCCATGTTCGTCTGTCTGCTTATATACGAACTAGTCCCTCAGTTTTTAAGATATCATTTTGAAATTTTGCAAATGCCATTTCCTCTTCAAGAAGCTGCTCATTTGTCGGAACTACCAATATTGGACCACTATAACATAGCTGCCATACAAACTGAACGATCGGAATCAAGTTCTTGTATGGAAAACTTTACAATTTATATTCATGAAATTTGATATAGATTATTTTCTAAGACAACAATGTAATATCCGAAGAAATTGTTCAGATCGGTTAACTACAGCATATAGCAAAAGGCTCAACGGAAATGAATGGGATAATTGTCATTCATTCAGTGCTGACAAAATTGGCTCGCATTTCTTAATTCATTAGACATAGAGTTCTGAGTTGCAGTTTCTGACTCCAAGGATACATTTCAAACATAAGTATGTGGGTGAGAAATTTCACTGTATTTGTTTTTAATCTTTTTCGCAATCTTTATAGAAGTTCGTAGTTAATGTGAAAATAAAGCCTATTTTTTAATTATTTACTGTATTTGATACATTCATGCTTATGTGTATACTTCATTATATATGTACATACATATGTATGTATATAACAAACTATCACAATATATATTACAATAGTGATAAATGTACATAAATCGTTGTTTAATTGAGTTAAGCATCTACCTCCTCTACTTGGTAAAACTGGCGCATCCTAATGGAACAGCTCAACTCACCACGTCCGATGACACCATACTCACTCACCACACTTCTAGATCATTCAACCAACTCATCAAAAGGGATGGACAAAAAGAGAAAGGGCTCTCAATTCGTTCTAAACACTTAGTCACATACAGCTCGCACATCAACATACGTTTTTCGTCACCAATTTCGCGCTGCAATTGACTTTCGCTTATACACATTAAATCGGATCAATCCTGCATGCGGCGTTTAACAATTAATTCGACCGGGATTCTGCACGTCGCCTAATTTTCATCAGATTCATTTATTCGATTATCTTGGCATGTAGCGAATGCCTTTACATACCTACCAAGCATTTTCATTGTTAAATACGAATTTTAAAAACTAATCTTTTTAATTAAATTAAATTGTATTGAAAACAAGTAAGGAAGGGCTTATTTCGGGTGTCACAGAGCATTTTATACTCTCGCATGATAAAGTGATAATCGAGATTTCATTATCCGTCATTTAAATATTTTTCAAACACCGTATTTGTTTTATTCCGCTATCATCATTGGTCCCTAATATATATACGAATATTATACAGAGGAGGCATCAGATGGTATTCAAAATAGCGTTATATTGGAAGAAGGCGTGGTTTTGAACCGATTGCACCTATGTTTTGTGCATGTCATCAGGATGTTAAGGAAATATTATAAACCGAATTTCATTGAAATCGGTATAGTAGTTCTTGAGATATGGTTTTTGGTCCATTTTCAATTTTTAAAAAAAGCCTGGGTGCAGTTTCCTTCTGTCATTTCTTCCCTAAAATTTATTGTTTCTGAAGTTTTTTGTTAGTCGGTTAACACACTTTTAGTGATTTTCAACATAACCTTTGTATGGCAGGTGGGCGTCGTTATTATCCGATTTCTTCCATTTTTGAACTGTCTATGGAAATGCCTGAAGGAAACGACTCTACAGCTCTATAGAATTTGGTTGACATAGCTATAGTAGTTTCCGAGATATGTACAAAAATCATAGTAGGCGGGGTCACGTCCACTTTTCCAAAAAAATAACGTCCAAATATGCCCCTCCCTAATGCGATCCTTTGTGCTAAATTTCATTTTAATATCATTATTTATGGCTTAGTTATGACACTTTATAGGTTTTCGGTTTTCGCCATTTTGTGGGCGTGGCAATGGGCCGATTTTGCCCATCTTCGAACTTAACCTTCTTATGGAGCCAAGGAATACGTGTACCAAGTTTCATCATGATATCTCAATTTTTACTCAAGTTACAGCTTGCACGGACGGACCGACGGACAGACGGACGGACGGACAGACAGACATCCGGATTTCGACTCTACTCGTCACCCTGATCACTTTGGTATATATAACCCTATATCTGACTCTTTTAGTTTTAGGACTTACAAACAACCGTTATGTGAACAAAACTATAATACTCTCCTTAGCAACATTGTTGCGAGAGTATAAAAATTATAATAATAATAATTAATCTTAATCTGAATTAAGTTAAATTTAATAAAAAATACACCAAATATAATGGCAGAACAAAATAAATAAAAAAAATATAAAATAAATATTACATTGTTTATATAGGAATGCTTAAGCACAATTGTTACATTGTAGTCCAGAAATATGAATTCTTATTTTTCCCAGAAATACATTTGTAAAAAAGGATCTTTTTCTTATTATCTTATTTTTCCCAGAAATATACATTTGTAAAAAAAACGGATCTTTATCCTTTGTTATTATTTCATTTTTCCCAGAAATACATTTGTAAACAAAAGGATCTTTATCTTTTTTTATTTTCCACATAAAAGATTTAAACAGT
The DNA here is from genome assembly GCF_024586455.1 of Bactrocera neohumeralis. Lineage (NCBI taxonomy): Eukaryota > Metazoa > Arthropoda > Insecta > Diptera > Tephritidae > Bactrocera > Bactrocera neohumeralis. The sequence continues at coordinate 62,682,708 of NC_065921.1, read as the reverse complement.
TCAAGGGCTCAAAACATGCGCTACATCAGCTACCTACCCAAATGCTACATTCGCAAATGATAAAATAAATTTTTCAAGAGCTCAAAGCATACGCTGCATCAGCTCGAACCTACCTACCCTACGCTTTTGCGCAAATGATTATCTTATGATAACATATGCCCACATACAGATTTGGCAATGGCAATAGCAATAGATTTGACAGTTAGCATGACATAGATTTTATCTTGTCGAGATGCCCCGTTTTGATTCAATTTAATTCGATTGGTTTTTACTCTTTTTACAAATGTTCACAAGTATGAGGGTAATTACAATTTTTTTAATTCGATGTTGAATTTCGATTTTCCACTAAATTGCAGAATCACAAACTGATTTTAATTAGACTTTTTTCAATTTATAACTGTGCGGAACTATTCTGACTTAAGACGATTGCATATCTTATCTCATGTAGACAGATATTATAATATTACACCTTAGTGAACCAATGCTGCTTGGTTAGACCCCATAAATTTTGTATGAAAATATACATATGTATAAACTTTGGTATGTTTCTATCACTTCGCACGGTTGATTTATCTGGTTTCATGTTCGTTACATGTCCAAATTGGTTTGCATGTTTATCTAGGTCAAATACTTTAGCCGCTGGAGCGTTTTAAAGGTTAAGAAAAATGTAATTTTTCTCAAAATGTCACATTTTTTGTGAAAGCTATTGCCAGGCCCCTGGTAGGGACAGAGGGGAGGTTGAGGGCTTTCCTGAAAGCCCCAGGGGTGAGCTAACTCGCAATAAACATAAAAATATAGTTGACTGTAAATGGGTTTTTACAATTAAGCACGACGAATTAGGCAACACACAGGGCAAGACTTGTTGCACGAGGTTTTACACAAGAATATTTAAACGATTATGATGAAACGTTTGCTCCAGTAGCTAGAATTTCGAATTTTCGTTTTACGAGAATGTTGGCTTTTTCCAATCAATTTGGGTTAAAAGTTCATCACATGAAAGTTAAAACAGTATTTTTAAACGGTACGTTAAAAGAGGAAATTTACGTGACAGTTCCTCCAGGATTATCCTGTGATACAGACAAAGTCTGTAAATTAAATAAAGCCATATACGGTCTTAAGCAAGCTGCCAGATGTTGGTTTGATGTTTTAAAGGAAATGGGTTTTGTGAATTCCACAGTAGATCATTTCATTTGTATTCTTGACAAAAGGGACATATTGAAACATGTGTATGTGCTACTATATGTAAACGAATTGGTTATTGTAACTGCAAATATTAAAACAATAAAGGAATGTAAAAATTATTTGATGAATAAGTTTAGAATGGCGGACTTATTTGAGGCACAATTCCGATTTCTTTGGCGCCGCGATTTGAAGGTACCGTTGGAAAGAGGAAGTCCTCCTGATTAAAAAATAAGTTTTCGTTATAAAATTTATACATTTTGGTTATTATATCTGTCAGCGATTTCCATTTATTTTTTATGATACATTGGTTTGTATTTTAGGTGACGATATGCATATGTATTATTATATTTAAAATATGAGTTTTGGATATAAAGTGGTTATATTTTACGATTGTCATGCACTCATATTGAAACAAAATTTGAGTTTTGGATATGAAGTAGTTATATTTTTTGGTTATTATATTTATTTTTTTATAGTTATATTTTTTTGGTTATTATGCACTCGAACTCATATTTTAAATATAATATATATATATATCGTCACCTAATATATAAACCAATGTATCATAAAAAATAAATGGAAATCGCTGACAGAATAATAACCAAAATTTATCAATTTTATAACGAAAACTTAAATTTTGTTTGAATATGAGTGCATAATAACCAAAGAATATAACCACTTTCACCACTTTATAACAAAAAGTCAATATATTTTTTTATTTTTAACGCAGAAAGGAGTACTACGCGAAAGTACTTCAGTCACCCCGGGTATTCGCTCGGCCAGAGTTATTTTTTTAGAGCGCCACTGAAGGCCGCCAGCGCAGAAAGGAGTACTACGCGATAGTACTTCAGTCACCACGGGTCTTCGCTCGACCAGGGTAATTTTTTTAAAGCGCGGCCGAAGGCCGCCAACGCAGAAAGGAGTACTTCGCGAAAGTACTCAGTCACATAAATTACGTATTACACATATACATATGTAGAAAGTATTTTTTTTATAGTTAATATAGAAAAAAGAATCACGCAATAAAACAAACAAAGAAAAATTGTTAAAAATCCTACATATTTATTGTTTAAGATGTGGCAAGGCTCGTTTTATTCATAATTGTAAACAATCTAACCTTTTCAACGATGAGTGTGCTAAGTGATTTTTAAATTAATAAATTTAGGTAAAATATAGCAAAATAAAAGTGAAGTGTAAGCTTATTTCAAAGCTTAGAGTGTGTATTTAAATATATAAAGTAAAATATGTGAAAAAATTTTGTAAAACATAAAGAAACAACATGTTTTCTTAGTGCAAATTTTTGAACTTTTATCGTGAATATTTTAAAAAAATATTAGTAATTTTTACATTATTTTTGGATATTCCTCCTCTGGAGAAGCTCCCCTATCCGTACATACCCCATTTATACGGTGGCTAAATGAGTCTCAGACCCCCCTCACACTATTACACTTCCTCACCACACACATTACATTCCCCACATCATCATTCTACACCACATCATCATTCTACACCACATCTTCATTTCACATTCCATATCACACGCACACAATACCAACATCACGAATTTAACACACATGAGGACACCGCACAAAAAAGAACAAAAGGGACTGACGGACAAGGCACCAGCCTCTTTTTGATTTCAACCGCGAACTCGACCAGTCATCGTACATTCTTCCGTGCACTCTCTTTTACATTCGTTGCGCACCGTCATACACATTCCATACTGTGAGGTAAGTGCCGCGAAATTCTTAAAAAAAACTCTAAAATTATCTATGGTCCTTCGAAGCCGTACCGGACGGCACCAGTGGTCAAAGGGATAATATTAAAAGTGAAAACATTGTGAAAAAATAAAATAAAAATTTTTTGTAATATAAATTAACAAATACATACATATGTATATTAAATATAAAATTAAACGCGCGGTGAAGAAAAAACAAAAAAACAATAGAAATTTAAAGTGAACACAGTGTGAGTGAGAGAAAACAAAAATTATATTATAATTAAACCAATATACATATAATAAATAAAATTAAACGAAAAAAAAGTGAAGGTAAAAAAAAAAAAAAAAATCAGAAAAAGAAAAAATTTAAAAAAAAAAGTTGTGAGACGTCAGGTGACAAAACTGTGGACAATACCACCACATACATACATATATAATACATCAAACAATGAAGTGAATATATAAGGGCAAAAAGTGCAGTGACAACAAAACCAAACGAAAAAAAAAGTGGTGAGCTTAAGCTAAACCAAAATAGTAAAGAGTGGAGTTGCGGTACTGAAAAATACATATTTACATACATACATACATACATATATGTATGTTCAGCAACCAACAAACGGGCGCGATAACAAAAAACAAAATTAATAATACATAACTAAACCGGTCGCGATAAACGGAAAACGGGGGCGAAATTAAACCAACTAAGTAAAACAACAAAAATATCAACACGCCTGGGCTGGAACGCACTCACAACACCAACAAAGGAGACTGGCACAGAGGAACAGGAAAAAACAAAAAAAGGGGAGCAGCTGACCGCAAAGTAGTCATAAAGGAAACATACCAACACTTGTCCCCCCCAAAGTCAAAACCAAAAATACCCTTGATGCGAGTCAATGTAAGTGTATCGTACCCATTTTTTATATCATATACATATGTATGTTTGAACTGCTAAACCCCGTTTAAACAGTTCCAAAAAACGGGTACCAGAACGTTAACAAAAGACAAAAACAAAAAAATATCGGTGTTCTCATTTCTCCTACATCTTAACGGAGAAAACGGAAAAAAAACCGATATTCATAAAAACATAAAAAAAATACAAATACAATAAAAATTTATCCAAGTACTTGCACTATTTTCCGCAATACCCCTTCTGCTTCTTAAAGCAGTAAGCAGGATTGCTTAAACCGTAAGCGAAGGTAGATTTGTAAAAAACAAAAAGTACACCCTAAAGCGAGAAACAGAAACAGAATAAAAGATAAAGAACAAAATAAAAACATACATATATTATATTCCAATTGCATTTACTTATATACACGTATATATTTATTACATACCTATATATTTAAA
>NC_065921.1:62635886-62678359 GCF_024586455.1 Bactrocera neohumeralis | reverse complement strand
AATAAGGTGAATTAAGCCTGTTAGTTGTCAATTAATGAATGTTTTTAATCATTTGTAATAGAAAATGATTTCTATTATGCATCAAATTACAAAACGTTTCTTGAAATATATTTAAATTTCGCATTTTCTTTGATTTTCATTGTTTTAAATTTTTAATAGCGATCTTGAACAGCGGCAACAAATTCCTCCGTTTACATATTTTTTGGTAAGATTTCAATCTGGCCATCGCTCGTTTCCAATTGCTAAACGTCAAAACCTCCCCAATCCAGTCAACTGTCAAAGTTTAGGTGGTTTTGACGTTCAGCAATTGTTCTCTCACTTCCAGTGAGAGAGGAGTTGGGCATCCCATTATTCCTGTATAATACTCTCCTTAGCAACTTGTTGCGAGAGTATAAAAATATGTAAACGGAGGGATTGTTGCATCGTTCAAGACCACTTATAAAAATGAAAATTAAATGAATTTGTGAAATTTAAAGGTATTTGATGAAAGGTTTTGTAATTTGAAGCATCATAGAATATTTTCAATGGAAAATGATTGAAAACATTTATGCCCGGTTTCACAGTCCATACTTAAGTTGTGCCTAAATAAAATCTTAGCTAAGTATTGTTGCAAACTGAGTGGTCGTTTGCGTTTCACAGTCAATGCTCAATTTCTATAAAATTTTATTATGATATATGGCAACGTTATGGGCAACATATGTTTTACAAATGTCATTCATAAAAATATGTTTGAAATATTTAAATTATAACAGACAATACATAAATTTGCGAGGAAAATTATATCAAAAATTGATGAAAACAACAAAAGAACCCCAAATTTCATCACTAGCGAGTCGGAGCACCTATGGGAACTGAAGGAAAAGTATAAGCTGTTATTGAGTGCAAACGAACGGACACTTGCCCTACGCTACGAAAGATGTCGCTGAAAATTCAAAGCAAATTCAAAACAAAAATCAGCTGTTATTTAAGCACTGCTTAAGTCTCCCCTTTTCAGTACTTAAGCATTACATAAGTATAAACTGTAAAACAATATTTTCCTGTTTTATCTTAAGTACAACATAAGTATGGACTGTGAAACCGGGCATTAATGATTGAGAGCTAACAAGCTTAAATCCTATTATTGGGTATTGAAAGGGCAAAAGTCAGTTGTTATAATATTCTTTAAAAAGATGTAAATAGTTTCTCCATATAATAAATAACCACTATTTAGTAATTTTTATTCATACTAAATGTTGGGTGTTTGAATTTAAATGCCCAAAACTTGTAATTTTGTTCAATCTGGCCATAATGGAAAATGTTATAAAAAAAAACGCTAATTTTGAGGCGCTCTCACACTGGAATAAGTTTAACAACCCTTTATTCCTGCCTCACGCTGTCTTCAACGGCCAACGCAGAGTATTTCAACAAAAGGTCACATAAAATAGTTGAGAATTCGCAGAAATGAAAGACAAAGGAAAGAAAACGCAGTATAACTTCAATAATGAATAAGCACACAAACATACATATGCGCAGCAGCAGCAGCAAGGAAAGAGGTAACAATCGGCGATCCATTGTAGTATATTTCTTTCATGCATAACCAAACCATAATTAGGACAACGCAATACAAGTGTCAATGGTGGTCTAGGTGGTAAGCGCTTCAAAAGTTACGACGAGCACGTAGGAGGTGCGTAGGTTCGAATCCCAACAGAATTTATTTTTAATTGAATATGTGATCTTATTTTATAATAACTCATTTTAAATATATAAAAGATTTACCTAAACATTATGATGATATTTTCATGATTCATACACAATGTACGAATGTAAGCAATTTCGCTTTGCCGTCGGCATTTCAATTTCTCATGCTTCAATTTTTGCTTTCAACCAAGAAATCGCTTGTATGTATGTATGTATGTACATATGTATGTGCAATATATGCCTTTGCGTTTTGCCGTCGGCATTTCCATATTGGCATGCAAAAGTAATTATGTATGTATTTCATTGTTTCGTTTTGGCCCAATTTTGTATATTAAGACAAATGTCAATAATTGCGCCAAAATCAAATATATTATATATTCATATGTAAACATGTTTTAAACTTTACATAAAACTGAAGTGTCAATAATTGCGCCAATTTTCATAAAGTTGGAAATTTTGCGCGAATAAGACGTGTGCGGGTTAAGTCGTGAATTTTACTTATATTAATTAATTTGAAAGTGCCGAAAAATGCGAAACGAAATTTCAATAAATTTAAATAAATTTAAGTAAATTTACATGTATTTTTATTTATATTTAATTGTCAATAAATTTTTTAAAAATTATTTGCCCTAGTTGTCCATTTTTTCATTTTCTCACACATTTCAGCCGATTTTTGTATAGAAATTTGACCGGCGTAGAAGCAAAATGCGAAACAATCATACATATGTATGTACATATATTATGTCGTTTGCACATTTGTCTGTATATTTGCGAAAGCAAATGTTCTACAAAAGCATATTTCTATACTTAAACAAAATTATTGGAACCATCGTATGTTTCTTATGTACATGCATAACCAAACCATACTTAAGTCAGCGCAACCTAAGTGTCAATGGTGGTGTTGGTGGTAAGCGCTTGGAAAGTCAAAATGATACCACAGGTCTCAGGTTCGAATCTCGACAGAATAAATTTTTAATTTTTTGCTTTTAACATCGTATACTATACAAATAAATATTTTTCTTACTAATAGAAATTAAATTTATCACAGCAATATTATTGTATATGTATATTATGTACATTGCTGTGATAAATTTAATTTCTATTAGTAAGAAAACTATTTATTTGTATAGTATACGATGTTAAAAGGCATACATCTTCTATCCTATCTTGTGTATCTGCACATGCTCATATGAGTGTATGTATACGCATGTGCGCGTTCAGAAATTGAAATCATATTTTCATCACTTATCAATATACTTATTACATGTGCGCGCATTGACTTGCATGTTCATACATTCATATATACTTATATGTACATATATTCTGCAGTGAATACTTGGCTTATGAATACACTCTCATATTCATGAATCACCCCCAATATTCACTCACACTTGCTCTCACTAAAAATATTATCTTCTCACAATCACATGGCTTGCTTCTGTAATAATGAGTGTGAATATGTCTCACAATCACTTAGCGCTCACACTTGGCTTGGCTTGCTTCTCTGTATACAATTGTCTGAGCTATTCGTTGCATACTATTAGATGAGTTGAAAGGCTCATGAATACATTCACTAATAAGTGAATCATTGTTTATTCATGAATATATTCACGAATTCCGTGCCTATTCAAAATATATTTTATACCTACGCGGGTGGGTTTTAAAAGGAACGAAACGCGTGATTGTAATGACTACAAAACTGAAACTTCTTTATTTCTTATCCTTTTATTCAATTATTTTCTTAAGCTTTATCTTACATTCTAGAAATTGGAGAGCTTAGGTAGATGAGTCCCTGAAGTTTATACCTACGCGGAGGGGTTTTAAAAGAAACGAAACCCGTGATTCTAGTGACTTCGTAAAAACTACAAAACTGAAACTTCTTTGTTTCTTATCCTTTTATTCAATTATTTCTTAAGCCTAAATGAAAAGCTTTATCTTACATTTTAGAAAGTGGAGAGCTTAGGTAGATGAGTCCCTGAAGTTTATACCTACGCGGAGGGGTTTTAAAAGAAACGAAACCCGTGATTCTAGTGACTTCGTAAAAACTACAAAACTGAAACTTCTTTGTTTCTTATCCTTTTTTTCAATTATTTCTTAAGCCTAAATAAAAAGCTTTATCTTACATTTTAGAAAGTGGAGAGCTTAGGTAGATGAGTCCCTGAAGTTTATACCTACGCGGAGGGGTTTTAAAAGAAACGAAACCCGTGATTCTAGTGACTTCGTAAAAACTACAAAACTGAAACTTCTTTGTTTCTTATCCTTTTTTTCAATTATTTCTTAAGCCTAAATGAAAAGCTTTATCTTACATTTTAGAAAGTGGAGAGCTTAGGTAGATGAGTCCCTGAAGTTTATACCTACGCGGAGGGGTTTTAAAAGAAACGAAACCCGTGATTCTAGTGACTTCGTAAAAACTACAAAACTGAAACTTCTTTGTATCTTATCCTTTTATTTAGTTTTCTTTTAAAATAGCACAATAAATCACATTAAAACATAGTAAAATACATATATTCAAGAAATGTCGGCGGGTTATGTGTCAGGCAAGATGTGTGCTTACGACGGTCCGAGTACTCTCCTACCTATTTGAAAAGCGATAAAGAGGAAAAGATTTTCAAAGGCGAGTACAATTTGGTTTGAAGCTTCGAACAGTATACAGATTTAAGAGTAAGAAAATCGGAAAAGTAAGTCTTAGTAAATAAATTATTTGGTAAATATCATCTTGGGAATTAGTAAAAACAATAAATTACATTACTTAGTTTTAAAATTAAAATAAATTATACGAGGATTTGTTCATATTTTGTTGTTGTTATATTTTTTTAAAATCATGTCTGATCAAAATAGAATAATTGAGAACATTGATAATGGTACTTATCAATTAACGCAGAAAAGAGGTAAAAGTGCAGTTTGGAGCGTGTTTGCTGAAATAAAACAAAGCGATGGAAGTATATTGGAAGGGTTTGTTTACTGCCGAAAATGCAAGCATTTGTTGAAGTTTAATGGCAAGCAAACAAGTAATTTGATGCGTCACAAATGCTTCGCTAACACTTCTGGACAGGAAGTGGTTATAAGAAATGTAAGCCAAGAAGATAAGGAATGCGCTATCAATGTCTGTTCACAATGGATAATAGAAGATTGCCGCCCTTTTATTGCCGTTGAAGGATCTGGATTTAAAAAGTTAGCAGAATTTTTTATTAAAATTGGATCGAAATACGGTGAAAATGTTAATATACATGATCTTATTCCAAATGCAACTACTATCTCGCGGAGGACCTATAGAATGGCTGAGGAGAAGAAAAATGAAATTAAATCGTGTTTAAAAAAAGTTGTTGATGAAGGAAATGCTTCTGTAACCACGGATCTATGGACTGACAATTATGTGAACAGAAATTTTTTATGCGCAACACTTCATTTTTTCGACGGTTCCAATTTAAAAAACATAGTTTTGGGTATCAAATCTATGGATTTCGAAAAATCAACAGGTATAAATATTCAGAACAAATTACTGAGTATATTTTCACAGTTTGATATTTGTAACCTCGAATCAGTTATATTTGTGACTGATAGAGGAAGTAATATCAAAACTGCATTACAAAACTACACGAGAATCAATTGTTCCAATCATTTGTTCTCTAACGTAGTAAACGCTGCATTTGAGACTACAAATGATTTAAAAGCTTTAATTAGTTCTTGCAAAAGCCTCGTAAAGTATTTCAAAAAATCGAATCTCCAACATGCATTGCAAACATCTTTAAAAAGTCACTGTCCCACACGATGGAACTCTTACCTAGTAATGCTTAAGTCCATTTCAGACAATTGGCCGACTATCGATGGTATTTTAACGGAAAATAATCAACAAAGTCGTTTGTTAGATATTAATATAAATATCGTCAACTCTTTAGTAGAATTGTGCCAATACTTCGACACAATTTCTAAAAAATTACAGGGGTGTAATTTTGTGTCAATATGTTTTGTACTTCCTTCAATTTTTAGATTAAAGACGATATGTGAAGCAGTTCAAACAGACGTTCCAGCAATAGTCAGCTTTAAACGTAACATATTAACATATATCGACAGTATATGGCTTGCTAATTTAAGCATTTACCACAAAGTGGCACTATTTTTATATCCTCCAGCAAAAGCTATGAGAGATGTCGATATTGAAGCTGTGAAGCATTTCTGCATTGAGGAGATATCAGGCAATATTGAGTTTTACACGTCCGAACAAAATGAGACCCCACAAATTCCATCTTCACCAATTACTTCAACATCAAATACGTCTTCACCTGCAAACGACCTGAACTTCTTTTTTCCAAATATTTCAAACATGGGCGCGCAGGAACGTATCGAAGATGAGATAGATCGATATTTTACAGAAAGAATACAATTTGATAATGACTTTGACGCAATTCAATGGTGGAAGCAACATAAAGCTAACTTTCCACGCATATCAAAACTTGCACTTAAAATATTAACTATACCTGCAAGTAGTGCGGCGTCTGAACGTGTATTTTCCTTGGCAGGCAATTTAATAACTGATAAAAGAAATCGACTTGCACCCAAAACCGTAGATAATATAATATTCCTGAATTCAATATTTAAGACTAACTAATATGGCAATAAGACCTTAGAAACTTAAAAAACAAAAATATACAATGATATTAAGAAGTAATTTTGTGCAATACCTCAATCTTAATATATATTTAGAAGCTATACTTATAATATATACTTGTATCTTTGGAGTTGAATCTTATGTATGTACATAAATCTTGAAGTAAATTTTATGTTTAGTATTTATATTTTTTTACCGAAATGAACTGAATTGTGTTATTTTGTTTTTTGTTAATAATTCACGTAATTTTTATACCATTAAACTGACGTAATTTTTATTTTTAATTTTAATTCCATTGAAAGGAACTGAATTATCATTTTATAAAATAAAATGTAATATTATAAGTGATAACATGAATGTAAGTATGTACATATATGTAATTTTTTTAATAATAGAGAAAATTAATACAAAATATGAAAACCCCTTTTTTTATTTCATTAGATCTAGTCATTATTAGTTAGAACCAATTACAAAATCCTTTTTGTTATACAATAATATAATAGTAACTCTTAGTGCTTTCGTAATGGATTTTCTAGCCTTTGGTTCATAGCGTTACGGCTCAAAAGGCTTGCAAGTGGCTTGCGCACAACTGAGCTTCTTCGTATATTCACAAGTGTTTTGTATTCATGAATGTCAGAGAATCCTAAGCAAAGATTCATAAGTATTGTGAGCTCATAAGCAAACACTTGTGAATATATGCTTCATACAAGCTAATCAGCTCACAAGCCAAAACTCTCTCTCTCATAATTGTAAGTGAGCAGTATTCACACTTATACTCATTCCGTGAATAATTTGCTTGCTTCATACTCAATTTTTCGCAAGTGGCTCAAAGTTGTGTTTAACTCATTCACTGCAGATCATATTGAGCAAGGTTGCGCAACCTGAATCTATCGCAACTTTTCCGAACTAGTATAAGAAGTATAACTTCAAAAAACAACAAAAGTAAGAGTTGTTTTTAATGCCTCGAAAACCACCAGTTCAGGGAACTCCCTAAATGATATCCTATTTACGGGACCCACACTGCAACCAGATTTAATGCTTCTGATTTTAAATTGGCGTATATTCAAATACGTATTCAACGGGGACGTTGAAAAAATGTATCAGCAAATAGTCGTACATAAAGACGACCTAGATTTTCAACGTATTATGTTTCGAAGATCCCCCACCAGTCCTTTACGCGACTTCAAACTAAAAACAGTTACATTTGGCGTTAACTGTGCACCATATCTAGCCATTCGAACACTCCACGAATTGGCAGACAACACAAAGTCAGAATTTCCTCTGGCAACTGAAGTGTTTAAAACTCAAACGTATGTAGACGATATTCTGTCTGGAAGTCACACTCTTCCACAAGCATACGAGGCCTTATCACAGGTAATAAAAGCCCTCAATTCCGCAGGGTTTCCATTAAAAAAGATTACGGCAAATCACACAAATATAATTAAAAATATTCCAAACGAAAATTTGTTGGACACTAATTTCCTTATATTCGAAAAGGAAAGTACAACAAAAACATTAGGCATCCAATGGAATGCGATATCGGACCAGTTCTCATACACGACAGAGTCCATATCCGCATTATCAGCCATCACAAAAAGACAGATTTTATCATCGGTGGCAAAACTTTTCGACTCCGCAGGATGGCTTTCGCCAATTATGATCCAAGCTAAAATCTTAATACATGAGCTATGGCTAGATGGAACCGACTGAGACGAACAAGTGAAACCTCTTCGCTTAGAAAAATGGTCCCAGTTCGCAAACAATCTGAATGCCATTTCTCAGATTCAAATTCCACGATGAGTAAATTACTCTCCCGATCACAAAGTTGAATTACATGGCTTTTGTGACGCCTCAGAAAAGGCATACTGCGCTACAATCTATGTGCGCACGCAAAGTGACACCACGACCACAAGCCACTTATTAGTAGCAAAAGCAAAGGTGGCAGCCTTAAAAACTATAAGTCTCCCACGACTTGAGTTATGTGGCGCACTACTACTTTCAAAATTAGTAGCCATGGTGCAAACGCATTTAAATATGACAAAATGCAAACTATATACATATGTGGTCCACCTTTCACACATTATTGGATGATGCCGACATCCTTGAACGATTTTCATCGTTTCCAAAAGCTCTCAGAGTAGTTGCTTATATGTTCAAATTTATCGAGCAACTCAGAAGCAAAGTAAAAGGATCACATAATTTCCCATGCAACAAAGTGACGCACCTAGAGCTACAAAAGGCAAAGGTCGCACTAATTGCATATACACAAGCGCGCTACTTCAGCCGCGATATATCACTACTAAGAGAATCGAAGCCGATTGATAAAAGGAGCTCACTCTTAGTTCTAAACCCGTTTCTGGACACGAAAGGTCTGCTTCGTGCCAATGGTCGGCTCGAGCCTAACATATAATGAACGCCACCCCATAATAATTCCAGAGAGGTCACCATTTGCCACATTATTCCTCCATTACATCCACATCTTAATGCTACACGCCGAACATCGCCTCATGCAACATATGGTACGCCAGGAGTATTACATCCCCCGTCTTAAGCCGCAAATTAAGAAGTGCATTTTCACGTGCAAGATTTGGAATATGCACATACAGAAGATGCGAACGCAGATTATGGCAGCACTTCCACCGGAACGCTGCAATTTCGCTATGCCTTTCACCACAAGAGGTGTTGATTTTGCTGGGCCTTTCCAGGTAAAGGCGTCCATGTTAAGGTCTCCCACTCTCATGAAAGGCTATGTGGCTGTCTTTGTATGTTTCACGACAAAGGCAGTACATCTTGAGCTATGTAGTAATCTGACGACGGAGGCTTTTCTCGCGGCATTTGCTCGCTTCGTCGCTCGACGTGGCTACCTATCAAAGAACATGAGCGATAACGGCAAAACCTTTATTGGAGCTCAACGAGCAACAGAAAAGCAATTTGTGGATTTTTTCAAACAAGTGTTATCCGACATCGTTCAAAAGTACGCCGCTCAAGGTATCAATTGGCAATTTATACCCCCAAGCGCTCCTCATATGGGCGGTTTATGGGAATCAGCTGTAAAAAGCTTCAAAACCCATTTCAAACGGGTAGCTGGAAATTATAAATTCCATTACGAAGAGTTCACGACGTTACTAAATCGAATTGAAGCCGTTCTCAATTCACGGCCACTCACCGTATTATCGCAAGACCCCTCAGATTTCACCGCCTTAACTCCAGGGCATTTCCTAAAGGGAGCACCCATCCTCGCCATTCCTGAGCCAGGCGTGGAGTCGTTATCCCTATTAAATCGATGGGAACGAATTAAGATTCTCCATCATGATTTCAGCCGCCGATGGAAGAACGAATACATAAAGGATCTCCACAAAAGATACCGCTGGAAGACTCCTGAACAAGCGCCTAAACTTGGAGACTGTGTCCTCATTCACGATGATTGTCTACCCCCCACCGAGTGGCGGCTTGGCCGCATAGAAAAGCTACATTACGGCTCCGACGGTCACATACGAATCGTTGATCTCCGTACGCAAAACTGAACGCTAACCAGACCGCTCGTGAAGCTATGCTTTCTGCCAACTTCCGATGATCGCGAATCCGAAAACCGCAAAAACAAACCCATATTATCCTGTCACAATAAGCTAATCAAATGAAAACGAGAAATACGCAAATACCATCCGTTAAAAAATAACAACCGTCAGAAAATAACAGCCGTAAATAAAAATAACAAATCGTACATAAAAATAACAAACCGCACATAAAAATAACAAACCGTAAGGAAAACTAACAAAAAATGGTCGATCAACACGACGGCCCGTTCATGCCACATATCGTGGCACGATCGCCAATAACTAATTGAATGACAGATTTCTAATTAACAATCTCCTTTATACATAGATTACCATGGACGTCGATACGCCAGTGTTAGCCACGCCAACCGTTCGGTCGGCTACCAGCGTGCAACGCACCGGACCAACCCCAGCGCCCCGAGCTGCCGTTGCAACAGCACCTATAACAGCACCGGCAACAACACCGGCAACTGCACCGGTAACACTGCCGGCAACCGGTAACCGCTCAACCCGGGTTCCGGACGGGCATTGCATAAGATGCCCCCTATGTCGACGCCCACATCGCTTGCATCATTGTGGGATTTTTCGAGGGATGCGACCGTTACAAAGGCAGCAAGTTGCCCAGGCACACGGGCACTGTGTGAACTGCCTATCGCAGACGCATAGGTTGCAAGAGTGTGAGTCGAGGGGTCTGTGCCAAATCTGCCACCCGCCGCATCACACGCTGCTGCATCGCACCACGATGCGCGACGATCATAGGCCAGCTATACCTCGCAGCCACGTAACAAGGCATCCACCCGTAACGCGAGTGCATCAGCGGGTTGGAATGTCTATTCGGCGTCATCAGCCTAGACCCCAACCACGGCGATCCACGGGTCTCAGCAGCGTCGTGGCAACGCTGCAACAGCTGCAGCGACTCCTAGGCTAATCAGTTCCTAGGGGGGCCGGGATGGCTAAATGAGTCTCAGACCCCCCTCACACTATTACACTTCCACACCACACACATTACATTCACCACATCATCATTTTACACCACATCGTCATTCACCACCACATCTTCATTTCACATTCCACATCACACGCACACAATACCAACATCACGAATTTAACACACATGAGGACACCGCACAAAAAAGAACAAAAGGGACTGACGGACAAGGCACCAGCCTCTTTTTGATTTCAACCGCGAACTCGACCAGTCATCGTACATTCTTCCGTGCACTCTCTTTTACATTCGTTGCGCACCGTCATACACATTCCATACTGTGAGGTAAGTGCCGCGAAATTCTTAAAAAAAACTCTAAAATTATCTATACGGAAATTCGGTTTTTTTACCCCTCCGCCAAAGTAATCGGAATCGTGCCTTATTTGAGATCCGATATTTCATTGGAATAAAAATTGAACAGAAGGAGAATCAGTTGTGCGTAGGTCAAACCGCTTACATTAAAAATATACTGAATAACTAACTGTTAGCACTCCACTTCCAGGTAAAATCTATTACTATGAGGCATTAAATTTAGATGACCGATGCGATGGGCCATGTCCTGATTTAATTGGCTGTTTGATGTACATATGTTATGATATGTTCGCGACCAGACTTAAGTACATCAATTAATATTTTAAGTAGATATACCAACAAAAATAATGCGGAGTTATGGAGGTGCATAAAAAGGATTCTCAGATACCTTAAAGGTACTATTGATTTAAGGTAAGAAACCTAATTATAAAAATATTTTAATAGGTTTTGTTGACTCTGATTAGGGTGGGTGTGAAACTGGTAGAAAAAGTACTACAGGATATTTGTTTCAAATGCTTGAATCATGCTTAATTTGTTGGAATACATACAAAGAAGCAAAATTCTATTGCTGCTTCATCGACTGAAACAGAATATATTGCATAATTTGAAGCTGTAAGAGAAGCTTTATGGTTGAAGTCATTGTTAAAAAGTGTAAAGGTTGAGTTTTTGGATCCAATAAAGACTTGTGAAGATAATCAAGGTTGTATATGTATTGCTAATAACCCTTCATGTCACAGAAAAACAAAACATATTGATATAAAGTATCATTTTTCTAGAAAACAAATGGAAAATAAGCTAATTATTCCTGAGTATACCCCTACAGATAAACAGTTAGCTGATATTTTGACGAAACCGTTACCTGCAGACCGATTTTTAAAATTGGGATGTCAAATGGGACTGGTAGAAGAGAAAAATTGAATACAACATAAAACTAATTATTTAAATGTATATCTCAATTTTAAGTAATTGTAGTCTGACTGAGTTATTCCCAATCCTTGCAACAAATGTTGGACTATGTAATTGTAATTTCCCAGAGTGCACAACTCGTCATAATAGGTTGTCAAAAAAGTCTTGCGGTATTTTTGCTAGTTGGCGCTGAAAGCGCGTAGTTCTAGTTTTATTAGTCGCATCGGGTCATGCTACACCTTTTTGGAAAGGTGCTAACACGTGTTTGATTGATTGTAGTTTCTTTTAAGTCGTTCGTGAGTTATAGCGTCGCAAACATAGAGCAAAATAAAGAGAAAATACGGCATATTTTACAGTACTACTACGATAAAGGCAAAAATGCATCTCAAGCCGTCAATAAAATTTGTGCAGTTTATGGGCCCGATACAGATTCCATTTCCACCGCACAACGATGGTTTCAACGTTTTCGTTTTGGTGTAGAGGTGGTCGAAGATGCGCCACGCTCCGGAAGGCCTGTCTTCGAAAATTGCGATAAAATAGCTGAATTGGTCGAAAGAGACCGGCATAGTAGCAGCCGTAGCATCGGTCAAGGGCTGGGCATGAGTCATCAAAAATCCATTTCAATTTCAATAAAAAAAAATTTAATAATTTATTTTATTTTAGAATTTTCTTTTCTGTGTAATTTTTGAGGAGGCGTATTAGATTTGCAGTTCCTTTTTAATTACATCACTGCTTTCTATCATTGTGAATATTCACAGTGAACAAATCAAGAATTACACTTCTATTACTTTTTATCTATTAGAACGAAATATGTACGTTTTCCTTCTTGAATTATAATATATATGTGAATGTCGAAAGTCGCACGCGTCTGAAATAAATTCAAGAAAAGTTGATTTGATAAATTCTGTTTGTTGTTTATCTTTGTGTCGATTATAAAATTACATACTTTGCGTAAATTCAACAAAAAACAAATGGTCAAATGGCCAATGCGTGAAGAGGTTAAATTTAGGAGCATATTATACTATAGAGTACTAGATAGTTTTGTTGAGCTGAAACTAATAGAGATAGATATGGGATTAAAGACAGATAAATGATGAGGATGACGAAACGATATGAAATCCGGGTGACTTGGTATTGCAGATGGGCATAATCGGCATAAAATATTTCAATAAAATAAAACATAAAAAGAGCCATAACTAAGCATTTAATTAAGCTACATAACTGGAATTTATTACAATGTCTCGCAGTAGCGAGGACACCTGCTCTTTTAAAGTCGTTAAAAGTGAGCGCTAAATCTTAATTAATAAACTTACTGTAAAAATCGGTATAGTCATATAATAACCACCTTTATGTGAAACCTTTATCTCAGGAACTACTTCGCCAATTTCAACCAAATTGAGTGTATGAACTTACCCAATCCCTGAAGTGTAAAAATGGTCGAAATCGGAAGACAACCAAGCCTGATGTCTAAATCTTTCGTTTTACAGAATACTAATCAAACATCAACAAAGTTATTAGAGCAAAATTAACACAAATAGTATCCTGAAAGTTTTATAGTATTGAAGGACTATAGCATTTCAAGGACATATATACCAAATACGGGAAGTTCCGAGATAATAATTTTGCATGACAGCATGCTCCAAATATTTAATGTAAATATTTTCGAACTTCCGGTTGACTTTACTCCGCATCTATCGATTAATATGAAGACATATTAATGAAAATCGAGAAATATCCTAAACAGTGTATTATCTTTCTTATTATTATAAACTATAGGACCCGTCCACGCTTCACTGTGGCTGATACATAGATAATACTACTACTACCATCTGTATGATTTCTATTAGTTGGATTATAACTATTAGTGAATGAGATATAGCATTTTCGTAAAGCTACTTGTGTTAGTTTACAAAAAATGGATCATAAAGCATTTCGTGTGTTAATAAAGCACTGCTTTTTTTGGGGAAAATACTGTTGAATTTGGGCTCAGGGTAATCCACCGATAAAAGATATTTGCTAAGCTTAAAGTGGCGAAAGCACTGTGCAAAGTGGGTGCCTCGCAAGTTCGTAATCCAACAAAAACAACGAATAACTGATTCTAAGAAGTATTTGAGTTCTCTTTAATCGTAATAAAACCGAAATTTTTCGTCAGTGATAGAAACATAGCTCCATCATTTCCCACTGGAGCCCAATCGACAGTCATTCTAGTGGACTCCTCAGGCGTGGAAACGAAAAAGGCGGCTGGAAAAGTTATGACATCAGTCTTTTGAGATGCACGTGGTACATACTCAACGACTGATTACTGAGCCAGTTATATTCTATTTCACTGCGTAGTTGGTTGCAGTTCTTTTCTTCTATTCCAAATATTTAGCAATTGTATTATTTTTAAGAAGATTCTGTTTAAAATTGTACGCATATATTCAAATAATTCCTACAAACATGAATTTTGAAAAAATGCTTATGATTTAAAATATAATTTTTGACTTGTACATAAAGGAAAACAACAACTTTTTTTTGAAGTTTTTTTTTTAATTGTTTTTTTATTGTTATTGTTATTGTTTTTATTTTTTGCTCACCGTTTAGACCTACCCTGGACTACGACAAACATTTTAAACCAAAATCAGCCAATGGTCCAGCCGTTTGTTTTAATCAGATAACGAACAACAATTATAGATAGATAGATAATTGACAAATATCCGAAAATTTTTCTTACCTTTCGAGAGTTTAAAAAGTTTAGTTATATTCTAACTTGGCCCTTTCTTACTTGTTTTGGGTGAAACAACATTTAAAGATATATGCTTCTACTAGTCCCGACTACTAGTATATATAAACTCAAATGAAGGAAATTAAATGACTTGCGCGGAAAACTTTTTTTGAATAATTCTTCAAGGCAATTCCGATGGAATTGTTCAGATCAAACTACGATAGCATATACTTTTCTTGCCCGATGTTGTCTACAAGCAACATTTACATATATGCTTCTAATTCCCGTTATATAAATTGTTTTGACGCGCGGTTTTTTGCATTATGTAGTTTGGTGTATTGTGTAAGCTTACAGTGAGTAGGCGTTTTTCGTAGAGTGAAATTGTCAAGATCGCGAAAAAAGCATTTACGGAAAAAGTGTTTAAAAAGATTAAAATAGCTGTTTTGTTGTAAAACCAAGGGAACAACATAAATAAATACCGGTAATATAGTTATTGAAAATAAAAAAAAAGTGTTTAGTTTGTTTGAAATAATTTTGTAAAAACGCTGTTGTCTATAGGCAACATCCTGTAACTAAAGAACCAGGAAACAAAGGACTTTGGAATTTTTATCACCATACACTTCAGTTAAGACTGACATACATATATCTGTCCTAAAAAATGTTTTAGCTCCGTTCATTTTAATTTGGGCATGAAAGGGATATAGATGTCATACAAACTGATGGACCAAAATTAAGGGTTTGTAAGAAAAATTTAACATGTACCCTTAACCTGTAGATCGATGCAGCTGAAGTTAACATTTGTTTGTGTTATAATGACAAACAAATATGAGTTATGGCTATACATAACTTTATTGATATTATTACAGAAAATTTCGGTCATACAGTTATCACTGTGTCAATTTTGGTATTTGAAGTAGTAGATTAAAACTGTAGAATGCTGAATGATAGTCAGATATTTAGCAGCTCCGTACGAATGTGTTTTGATAGAGTTGAACGAGGCATTTGTGAATCTCACCATATATAGAAACTTTCAGTCACTTGTGGAGGTAATAGTGTTTTCAAGTTAAGGACAAAATGTAACATAAATCTTTGTCTGAATTCTAATTAAAATACTTAAGATGACAGTGGAGTAACATCCAATGCTGGCTGACAGGCGGGTGAGCATCACTCTTAGCGGCATTAAAGAGCGGCATTTAAACCAACTACACAACCAACATTTATTCAAATTAGTGTGGCATATGTATTTATGCACAGTGCTCTGTTGGCTATGCAGATTTGTGCAACAACTGATTTTCATTGTATGCAACAACAAGAATCGTTGCTCCGACTGCTGAAAATAGCGTTTAATGTGAATTGTTACTACATTCTTAAGCTTGCTCTCTGCTTGAATACCATTGCGCTGCCGCCTGTCCCCTCTTCTCTCTCTCTCTATACTCTGACTTTGATTGCCACAGTATTTCATCTGCTTTAGCTTAACTTAAGCTTTTTGTGGTTTAGATTGCTGTGGCATCAAGGCAGGCTGTACTTGTGCTCATCCACACAAATACGAGTATATCTGTCGCTTGGTAAAACGCTCACGAGACTCTAACTTTAAAGGCTAATAATCTTGTTACATTATTTCACTATGGTCTGAGACATACTCTTGGTTTTGACAGTGAATTTCTGCATTCACTGTTTGTATACTGTGGCTATTTCTGCTGCCTCGTCTTCTTTTGCTCTCGACTTTATTAAGAAATTGCATAATAAATTCCTGTCGAAAAGCGTAAAGTTATAAATAACAGTCACCACATTGCCACAAAGTGAAGATTTATTGAGATTTTAGAGCTACTGGCGTGCCTCTCGGCTAACTCAAACGAGTCGACGGACACATTATACCCATATGCCCGCTGGGCTTGTCACATGAATAGCAGCAAAATATATGCGCGTTGTGGAATTTTTCACACAACCCAAGGCGTTGGCATAATCAATGCTATTTACTTGAATTGGTGTAAAAGTATTTTGAGAATTTCATTTGCTAGTGGTTCAAGTGAAGAAATACATATATTAATACAAAATCAGTAAAAGTGAGACAATGTGTGCTTGTAGAAAATATATGTTTACATAAAATAAGCATAGTAGACGAATATACCTTGCTAGTGATTTCAAAAAAAGTATTCCGATTCATAAAACAGCATCCATCCGTTCCTTCGAGTAATAATTATAAAAATGATAAGCTCTAATGTATAAGGAATACAGTATTTCTATTCTCTTCGAAAAAATTAATTAATATGAAAATAACTAAGTATATTCCTATGCATACAAACATAAGAGGCTCAAACAGCGTTCACAAAGATTTTGTTAATAATATTTGTTAATGAAACAATTACATTCCAAAGTTCTTGACTTATTTCTGCCACATTTCATCTCTACCCTTTAGTGACAACATTAATTGTAATGATTTTGATACATAATTGATTGGAACTGAGAGAAATCAAATTCTCTCAAGCGAAAAATTATTATACATAAATCATAATGATATCATATTGCTATATTATTCCTCTATTTTTAAAACTCCTTCCTTAAAAAATTATATCAATCTGTATTATATCTATGAGGAGAGTGAATATATTACCCATTATGATGATATGTAATGTACATCAAAATATTCCAGAGTTTTTTGTTTCTATATACTATTAGAGCTCTGGGTATTCGACTAATCGATTAACTGGATTATGTGGACAGTATTAAGTTTATGGAAACTTTGCGTACTTACGCGCACAATAGACATTTTTTATTTAGTAAAATTCTACATCTACTACATATGTATATACATACATTTTTAGAATCATGTCAATACATTCGGTTTATTCAATATTACTCATACGCCCTGTTCTACTCAACATATCTATGTCTATTTATTCAGTACATTTTTGATTCGCTTTCACCATTACATAATGTGCGTTTTGAAAAGCTACTAGATAAAAGAAATCACATATATATATTTATATATGTACATATGTATATTTAAACACTATTTCAAACCTTTATTTTTTTACAGAATGTATTTTCTCAGTATCTTTTCATACTCCATTCCATTCAAATGTGAAGGGGAATATTTTACTCATAGACAATGCTGTGTATTGTATTCATTGTATAGAACTTAAGCAAAAAATGTGAATAAGAATACAAACGAAAACAACAGATGTACCTATATGCTGCAAAAAAAAATTAAATTATTAAAAATTGAGAAATTTTATGGGTATAAATATATTAATGTAAAATTCTGGAAAAAATATTATATTTAAAAAGAAAGTTTCAAAGGTAATAATTACAATTTCAAATATTTAACACAGCTTTTTGTTAATCGACGACGGTTAAAGTGTTCTATTATAGCTTTTGATGGAGGAAAGTTTAGTGAAAAGTTAATTTGAAGCAAGCAAATGTAGAAAAAGTAAGTGTAGAGAATTGCATAAACATGAAGATGAATTGAGACGCATACGTGCCCATATTTTGCTTAGTATTCATTTAGAATTTCGCACTTTCGCAGCAACGACTTGTATGCGTGACTTCTGCGTGAAAAAGCAGCGAACGCGTGAATTTATAAATATTAATTGCATTAGCCACACAATAACCGATCCCAGTGATGGTCTCTGTCAAGCCGTGCAACGTTGCAGGGTTAATTTCAGTATTTATGGCTGTACGACAAGTGGCTGTGCACGAGTGTTGGCTGGAGCTACTTTCAGCTCCCTCAGTTATATTCGACTTTTATTGCGCTGATGTTGATGTATTGTTTTTGTCATTTTTCTCTTTAGTACTATTGAAGGCGAGCACAATATGAACAGTCACTTAAATAGCCAAAACAGGCTATATTGCGTAAAACAACAACAACACAACGCAGCACAGCGCAAGAAATTGCAACCCATTCTGCGAACGAAGTAATGGTATGATATTCGGTTAAGTTATTCAAGACCGGTCAGCTATTAATATGAAGTCTGAGAGCAGAAAAAAACCACTGAGACCAGAACATGAGTTATCAATCCACTTCATAGCTGTTTCTTTATTAAATAGTCTACTTTTTATGTATTCTTTTTCAAGTATTGAACTTGTATCTTTGGAAACGGTACTCATATAACAGAAGAACCAAGATTCCAAAGTTTGAAAATGTATTCACAGATGTTTTAAAGACTAAGTTTAACTTAAAAATATATACATTCAATCCAGTGGCTTAATCTGATAGAAATTTTTGGCTCACCTGACAAATGTCTGCAAGTCCGCATCAGAATGGACCGATTAAAGGTAGTTTAAAAGCCAGTACGTAAATTAAATTGTACCTAATGCGTTTATCTCTTCTTGGGTAGCATATATTTTAACTCTAGCGAACTTGATTCTAATGGGAAATCTGCAAACTTTAGTTTTTCTTGGTCATCTGTATGTTTTTCTTTCATCCCACAGTTTACTTTTTTAATTTCAGAATTTAACAGATATTATAATAAGTGCGAAATCTATAGAAAGCATGAAAGAAGTGATTCGTTGGGGTAAAGAAAAAGTAAATCAACATAACCAAAACCAAAAATATCGAATGTACGTATTGAAAATAATATATATACAATTTTTTAGATTATGATTTGACTGGTCTTCGCGAATATGTGTTAATGATCGAGGTCTTAATATGGTCAGAAATTGTTGAATGATAGGAAATATATGAGTATGTCTGAGCCAAATCCTATTGGCCGGGGGGCTTTCATGATCAAAAGAAATTCGAAAGTTCCATCATATTTTAATAAATATCAGGATGGGTACCATTTCCCCATAGAATATTGAAAAAGCATGCGAAAACTTCAAAATAAAGAGAAATAAAGGCTAACCGACACCATTAATACTACTTAGGCAATGGTGTAATTGTACTTAGATCCGACACTTGCCAAAGTCAGCACAAACAATAATAAGCGAAATGGCGATAAAAAGACCAACAAAAATGGCAATATGTGCAGCACAAAGTAATTTATTATGCAATTTGCACGTATGCATGATCAAAAGTTACAGCTGTCGCAGAAAATGCGAACGTCATATTCATTCTCATCAACGCACACAAATTGTGGCGATTCCACGGCGTATACGTTACATTTTGCAGTCATTCAAATGTTCGATGACTTACTGTGGCAACGGGGTTGTTTGTGTTGCAAACACAAATATGCATATATAAAAGAAGCCACATACTACTGTGATCAAATCAAAAGTTGAATTCTGTCCATTTCATCTCCTTCAAAGTAATCACCTCCCGCTGCAATACACTTATATAAACGAATTTTCCAGTCATCATAGCGCTTGGAAAACCCCTCGTTGTGATGGCCATCGACCCCTTCTTCGACCCAGCTTTTATATCCTCAACTGAGTCAAAACGGTGTCCTCGGAGTAATCATGTGAATTTGCTGGAGAGCCAGAAGTTGCACGAAGGTAAATCAGGCGAATGCTGTGGTTGCGGCCGATATTACATAGTTGAAAATGTGGCGAAATGATCACGAATAACCAATGCAGTATCAAATGGTGCATTATCGCACTTCTTTGTTCAATAAATTCAGACATAGTAAGAATCGAAGAATTCACTTTTAGAGCCTCAAAAAACGACGCATATCTCACATATTAAAGAATATTTTGACGTGATTTTGATTTACTATAGATGTCACTAACAGCGAACTACTGTCACTAACTATCAACTTACAGAAAAATTCAATCGAAAAACATGCGAAGTGTAAGTTAAAAATTCATCTTTCAATTTGACATATACATGAACATGAATGTACCAAAATTGTATTTACATATAAACAAGCTGTTCGAAAATGGTGAGACTTCTTTAGAGATTTCTATGTAAAGTATATTATAGTGTATTGAAAGTGTTTTTTCCTCACCTCTGTGTAGCACTCATGACTATGGCTCATACAAAAGATCCATTCCATTCACTCACTTACGCATGCAACGATTCAATCATTTCTCTGCGGTAATAACTTTTACCCGCACACAGTTAAAGTCATTGCATTTCAATTTCGTATTGGCTGACCAGCGTGGTGGCAGAATCCGTGCATTTTGCTGAATATGCTCATATTTGACACTTCCTATTTACCAGCTGCCAAATGCCATTTACCATATTCTGAAATTTAGTTTGACGCACAAACCTCGCCTGATGTATGAGATGCTATGTATGTATATATGGGTATATATATGTATAATATATTCGTAAATGTGTATTTATGTGCTTTGGTAGACGTACATAACTGCGCAATTGAGCTGTATTGTGTGACTGAGGAAATCTGCTTCTGTTTCACATTCAAACATACAGAAGTTTTCATACATGAATTCGTAAACAGTTTTAAGTAAAAAATAAAAAGTTTTGATTTTCGTAATCGGCTGAAAAATTTCATTAAGGAAATTCTGTTACTTCTTCTTTCTCCAGACTGGATAAGAAAACGACTGTCATCAAACAAACAGTCATTACATTCGCCACTTGGCTCTCACTTCACTGTTGGTAGTCATAACTTCGAACTCGTAGATAACTTCATCTATGATGGCGCCAGAGCTATAACAAAGTCAAATCTCTAAATCCAACGCGGAATAACTCTTTCCCGCAGGTGCTACTTCAGACTAAGTAGACAACTCAGAAGTAAAGTCCTCTCTGGACGAATAAACAACAACTATAGATGATGACAACAGCTGATGAGTCAGAGTTACGAGTTTTCAAGAAAGCTCCTTTATTCATCAGATTTTGCAATAACCTTAGTTATACTTCGCAAAAACTCGTATCGCTGTTATTTATAACATAAAGTTTACTACTGTTAACTCGAAGATTCGAAAAATTGTCGAGGAGCTTGAATTCCAGAGGGAACTTACTTCGCCATTTTATTATAATACCTCAAGGGAAGGACAAAAAATTAAGTATGTTTTATGAGCCTTTCCAATGTGTGACCATGAGGCCTCTCTGCCGGCATAGGTATACAGAAAATATCATATCTTGATATTACTTCTGTTGTTTTTTATTAACATTTTCCCGTTCATCTCATAAAACCTATCATTTTTGGTTGCTTAGAACCTTTTGATATACAGAACACATATGTAATCTTGTTCCGTTGCTAAGAAGTTAATATAAGGTTGTCAAATATCTCCCTTCCGCTTTTTTGTTCTTTATTAATAATAGATATAAAAAGTGTTACAGTGATCGGATTTAGTTCAAATATGCGCCGTTTCGTTCAATAATCTATTTCCATCTTGACGGCAACTTCATAATACCTCCCTCGTAGAAGCCCCCTCTTTATTTACGAAGAACTCTGACAGCCGCTTTTCACAAGCCTCTTTTGAGTTCAACTTTACATCAACAAGGGCGTTCGCCATGTACAGGAACAGGTGGAAATCACTTGGCTCTATGTCCGGGCTATATGGTGGATATGATAAAACCTCCCATCCGAGCTCCCGTAGCTTCTGACGAGTCATCAACGAAGTGTGTGGTCTGGCGTTGTCCTGGTGGAAAACTACACCCTTCCTGTTGGCCAATTCTGGACGCTTCTGGCCGATCGCCTGCTTCAAGCGGTCCAGTTATTCGCAGTAGATGGTAGAGTTAAGCGTCTGGTCATATGGGAGCAGCTCATAGTGGATTATTCCCTTCCAATCCCACCAAACACACAGCAAATGGCCGTCAATCTCGACTTGGCCACTGTTTGGGAGGATTCATCGGGCTTCGACCACGACCGTTCTTGCTTCAAAAATGGGTCGAGTTCGTTCCGTTTCAGCAGCGTATCGCAGGCGTTGATTTGGTCCAGAAGACATTTTTGCGTCAAATAATGCGGCGCCCAAACATCAAACTTTTTTGTGTATTCAGCCTTCTGCAGATTTAAAATGGTTTGGTGACTAACTCCCATCTTCTGGGTGTTATCACGAGATGCCACATGCTGGTCTTACTCGATGTTTTCCATGATTTGATCGCTTATCCATGGTGTCGTTTTCACCCGCTCTGAATCGTCGAAGCCATTCCTCCGCAGTTCGAAGTGATGGAGTACCATCCCCCAAAACACCATTTATCTCACGGAACATTTCTCTAGAGGATTTGTCTTTAACGAAGGAAAACTTTAAAATGGCGCGAATTTCGGCGTTAGTGAACTCCATGTTTACAAGTCTATAACTGTTGAACGCAATATCCAAACTAATCATGCATAGCGTCGTTGTGTAGGTTATGTCAAGACCTTTCAAAGTTGTATAGTATTGCCAGATACGAGCTCTGTAGCGTTTTCTACATAACCGCGAAATTCAAAAGGCAAAAAGGCGGAATGGAGATATTTGACAACATAATACTAATATAATAGTATAATGTGACTATATAATAAAATATAATATTATGCTAAATTGTCTTGAATTTTCATGAATTAGGTTAAACTAAAATTTCATAATTTAAAATGTATAGAGACACATTCAATGAAGTTAAAAGTCAGAAGCAGGCTATTATTTTGCAATTTTTTTTTTTATATACGGAAACGCCATAAAGTCACACTTTCTAAATATATTCTCCCAAATAGCGCCAATTTAGTACCCGTGCTGAGTTTTCGCACCAAATGTATGTAACATACATATGTAAATAGCGTGGCCAGTCCTTCCAGTTTTTTACTGAAATTTTTACAATTTTGTTCGTTACCAAATTTAGGATCGATTTCTTTTGAAAGGTTACACAATTACAAAAGTGTGGCAAAATTATAGAAACATTTTAGAACTCAAACGGCAGTGCTATAAAGTTATATATTGAACCATCATTTTCGATAAGCACTAATTTGTCAACTCTAATTGCGTTTGTAATATTTTATTATTTTGGATGACGTGCTCTCGACAAACTCATACTTAAACCCAGATCTCTTTGTTGTTTTAATAAGGACAGGTGACAACTCTATTATTGTGAATGTACGGAAATACTTATGACTGTTATATGCCAAAACAGTCTCATCAATTATGCCTTCCCAAAAAGTTGGTGAGAACTTTGCGATATCAGCGGCGGCATCAATAACAACTACAGCAATAACTGCAACAACAATAAAGAAAATTAGCTGAAATACGCGACGAAATAGCATATGGGTTTTTCCATAGAAAGGTCTACCGGGAGCAAAAATTAAAATAGTGATAAACAATTAATTTTTTCTGATATTATATAAAAAAATATATATATTTTTATAATATAATATGATTTGCAGCTTATCTCAAGGGTTTTTGTTAGAAAAATGACCTAAAAGTTGAAATAGCGTAGAAAGTAGCATTTGTGTACCTTTAATGCCTTTTTATTTTTGTATTTTTTGATAATTCGTAAATTCTTATTATGTTTGCACGAGTCTTATTAAATCTTGCTAGGAACAACAATGAATACAAAAAAATCAACGAGACCAAACGAAGCTCGATAACGGTAAATTTTTATTTTGCTTTCATTGATATTGTTTTGTCGCGTTCTTGTCCGTAAATCATTATTTTTTATCAGTAGTTTGCGATCGATCGTAACACGTGGCTGCAAATTTATATTTAAATCAATTTTAGTGACCTAAATTTAAAAAAAAAGTTTCAGTATCTTATATTCATACAAAATATTTTAATGAGTTTTTGAAGTGTGTCGCGTTCGCTACCGTAAGTATAACTTTTTTGAAAAATATTTTTTTTTTTGCTTTTTTTAGCATGTATATTTATTTATATAGATAGGTAAAACATGTGGCTTAGCAAGAAAAGAAATATCAAAACCCGAAAACTGCATTCAATCTTCTGTGACGATCATTTGAAATTAAAAGTAGCTCAAACCGCATGTTCATTGAAAAAAAATATTTCATAAAAAAACATTTCTCATTTATTTTCACTTATTTTCTTATATGAATTTTTATTTTTGTTTTCAGTTTCATTTTCTGAATTGGAATTATTATAGTAATCGTCATTAGAATCATGGAAGGCAAATATGTCGCGTTCTAAATGTCACGTGCTAAATTAGATTTAAGCTTGTAAAAAAATCACCGATGAAAATATATCAACAAGAAATTTATCAAAAGAAGCCCTTTTTAGTCCTTTTTAGTTTAAATTAATCATTCTAAAATATATTGTTGCGTTTCGCAGAATCTTGCATTTTTCTATATGTAGTCGAAAGCAAGTTCTATTTTTTGTCGCGTTCTTGATCCCATGTTTATTGCTAATGAATTGGAACAAATTATCGAAAGCTCCTACATTTTGTACTATGCATAGTGATAATGAAAAGCTTTCGAATAATAACAACACATTTTTTTTGTTAATTTTTTTACTTTTGGTTTATGCACTTCAAAGGCGTACGACTGTCGCGTTCTCGACCATTGAAATACCCATATATAGTAACATAGTGAGTGGTGTATGTACGCCGGGGTGTGTATGTGTGCTTCTATACAGTTTTGAAAATGTATAATGATTGCTGCGGGAACTTTTTGTTATCACAGGGCATTGATGGGACAGCGTGAAAACCGTTGGGAAAATAAACGAGCACAAATGAATTTCACGCTGATTATTTTTTTATATAATATATTTCTGGTTGCTCGCGACTTCCTTTTCTTGCTTTGGTCTCATGCAAATTTATCATGGAAAAGAGAAACTTTTTAGGTGCGTTATTAATTAACAACTGGAAAAAGATAATTTTAGAGATTATAAATCATAATGACGTTTAAGGGGCTATACCAGTGTGACGCATGAAAAATTAGGCGATTTTCGTGAATTTTTTTAAAAGAAAGTACTAGATTGAATGTTTCGACATTCTATGGACATAATACAATATATTTTAAGCTATATGAAAAAAATTTTTTTTACACAAATATTTAAAAACAAGAAAAAACGTTAACTTCGGTTGTACCGAAGCTAAATACCCTTCACAGGTGCACTTCTATAGCCATTTGCTATAGTTTTTTAGAGATTACACTGTTGCCTTAAAAAATAATCTATACCAAATTTCGTGAATATATCTTGTCCAATGTGAAAGTTGTCCATACAAGAACTTGGTTCCGATCGTTCAGTTTGTATGACAGCTATATGCTACAGTTAACCGATCTGATCAATTTCTTCGGAGATTACATAGTTGCTTTAGAAAATAATATATACTAAATTTCGTGAATATATCTTGCCAAATGTGAAAGTTGTCCATACAAGAACTTAATTCCGATCGTTCAGATTGTATGGCAGCTATATGTTATAATGGTCCGATATCGGCCGTTCCGACAAATGAGCAACTTCTTGAAGAGAAAATGACGTTTGCAAAATCTCAAAACGATATCTTAAAAACTGAGGGACTAGTTCGTATATATACAGACAGACAGACAGACGGACATGGCTAAATCGACTCGGCTCTACATACTGATCATTTATGTATATACTTTATAGGGTCTCCGTCGATTCCTTTTGGGTGTTACAAACTTCGTGACAAACTTAATATACCCTGTTCAGGGTATAATAACGGAGTTATGTGCTGTCTGCGGAAGGGCCGAAAAAAACTGCTGGCATGATTCCGGTCGATTGAGTAGCTGAAACAAAAAAATTCAAAATGTTTATTAAATTTAAATATATTTTCTATACAATGAACTACGATCTTTGAAAAATATCAAAAATTAAGAAAATGGCGTAATTTTGAAAAAAAAAATCGTTTTTTTTTTACGAAAAAAATGGTGGTTTTTTTAATGCCAAATTGACAATTTTCAACCAATCAAAAAGATCGTAGTCTATTGTATAGAAAATGTGTTCAGCTATGTCCAGTTTTAATTTGAAGTCGATCGGTCAATTTCTCATCAAGTTATAATGTCAGCAATTTTGAAAAATGTCGTTTCGAGAAAAACGCGTTTAAATTTTCACTTACATATGTATGTTTGCACCTCTGAGCAGTCGCTATTTAGAACGCTGCCATTCAAAAACTATTGAAGGTACGACCTCGCCGATTTCACAGGATACTTTTGAATATATGAACTATCGAAAAAGTAAAAAAAAAAATTTTTTTGAAAGTGTCACTCTGGTATAGCCCCTTAAAGCACGAAATGGCGGTGCATAAGTCCCGTAGTAGCGACAGGGTAACAAAAATGGGTAGCGGAAATGCCTGTATATCAGAGGGCGAATCCAAATGCGAGAATGAATGAGTTGAAAAATAATATTATATAACGGGTGATCCAAGTAGAGGCACTTTTTTCAATAACCTTTTTTGACAGCTCACGCGTGAGTCGTGCCAAGCTGTCATGTTCTTTTTGTTCAGTACTGTTTGGCATTTCATCATGGAAATACTTATGCCCACACAGCATTTACAAATCGTTTAACATATTAACGAAAATTCACGATCTGTAAACAATATGTTTCGCACGCTGCGCTCAAACTTATGGCCAACAATGTCGGCCTACCGAGAGTATCATCCATCTTGTGGCCAATCATTCATTATTGGATAAAATTGGACCGAATAGACGCAATGAAGAAAATGTAGTAGGCGTAGCTGACTCGGACTGACGCTTCATGACGTATGGAACGATTTAACGCATTTAACGTCGACATTTTAAATTAAAAGAGTACGAAATAAAGCTTGTGCAAAACTGAATTGGCTCGACCTTTCCAAGCAACATCGCTTGGTTCTTTGGACTCTTGAAAATTTTCAAGAAGATCCAACGTTTTCGAGCTAAATGTTGTTCAGCGAAGAAGTTTATTTCTGACTCAATGGGTATGTAAAAGCTAAATTACCGAATTTGGGACAAAGGACAACATCAAGAGGTTCAGTAGCTACCATTTCATTTAGAAAACCAGCTACGGTTTGATGTAATTTTTCTTAAAAAATGATGCTGGCGAGAACGTAAGCGTCAATGAATTTATTGAGAGAAGACTTCGGTGAGCAGACAATTTAAGGGTTTTGCCGGTCGCTTGACTACCAAGATCGTATGATATGCTACCATTAGACTTCTCAATTAAATTTAAAAAAAGTAGGGAACCTCGAAATGGATTACCCTTTGTAAAGAGTGTGCATGAATATACGAAGTATGTTGCGATGAATAATGAATAAGGCTAATTTATAGCTATTTGGTGCTGGTCAGAAAAATTAATGACCGAGTAGGTGGTTTTGGTAATAAATAATGCAAAGTTATCGATACAGTGAGAGCGAAATCATATCCAATATACATATGTGTACATAAAAGATAAAATCCTCCCACGCATTGCAGAGTATGCGCAATATTTTTTGTTAAAAAAAAAGTTTTAAGTACCACGTCTTGAATGACGTTGTGATCGATATTATAAATATATTAACACTTTATAACTATATATTCAGAAAAACCAAAAATGTGGTTTAAAGTAAAATTAATTTATTCAATATTTTTTCATAAAATATGGAAGAACTCAGAGTTTGGCTCAATAGCCACTATCTTTATATTGGTGTATTTTAAATTGAAATGAACATTTATAAAAACAAGCGATATTGAGTGTTTTTTTCTAATTTCTCCATTGATACGATGATCTTTTTATAAGGCACAAAGGTTTTTAATTAAAATCTAAAATTTTGTAAAGTATGTATGTTGAGCAGATCATATATTATTTTCAAAACTACTCTTGCACCGGGAATACTTTTCACACAGATATAATGTTATATAAGTATATAGTATACTAATATTAAACTAATTTGCCTTGAATTTTTCTGTATAATTTTGGATTTTTTTATATACTCTAAGACGTGACAACGCCATAAGGTCACACTTTTTATATATATTCTCCCGAATAGCGCTAATTTGGTACCGGTGCTGAGTTTTCGTTTTTTTTTTCATTGAAAATGTGTTTGTTATAAAACATTGAGCTTAGCAACTAATAATATTTTAATTCAAAGTAATTAGTTTAATTATTTTATGCTACAAAAGATTCTATATTTAATTCATTAATATTGGAATGCAGAAACATTATTTTGTTGACCGGGCACTATATTACCACAAATATACAAAAGACATTCACAAACATATAAAACAACAGATATTTCTAGTTACAAAATAGATTTGTATATAATATAATGGCAATATATAATTTTTGCGCAACAAAAACTTACAGTTTCTTGTGCGTTCATTGCACGACCGTCGTTTTCTTTACCATCCATGTTTGTGTACGTGTTGAATAATACTGAACTCATCTGCACAGTTGTATAATAGCACAGGCAAGCTGTCCTTATAGTTTCGCTTAATGTGCAGCGTATTAAAAAAATGACAAATGTAGTACTCACTCACAAGGAGTACAACCATATACTGTTCTCACTCTAAGTGAGGTCAAGAAAAATGCTGTGCTACCTACTTCTGCCTTAAGAGGTATGTACCGGTGCTGAGTTTTCGCATTATATGTATGTGTGATACAAATGTAAATAGGGTGACCACTCATTGCAGCTTTTACTGAAAGTCGACAAATTTTAAAGTTTTGTTCGTTACCAAATGTAGGTTCGATTTCTTTTGAAAGGTTACACAATTACAAAAGTGTGGCAATAATATAGAAAAATTTGGAACCCAGACAGCAGTGCCATAAAGTCATATATTGAATCATCATTATCGATAAGCACTAATTTGTCTAATCTAATTGTTTTTTTATACTCTCGCAACAATGTTGCTAACGAGAGTATTATAGTTTTGTTCACATAACGGTTGTTTGTAAGTCCTAAAACTAAAAGAGTCAGATACAGGGTTATATATACCAAAGTGATCAGGGCGACGAGTAGAGCCGTATTCCTTGGCTTCAT
The DNA here is from genome assembly GCF_024586455.1 of Bactrocera neohumeralis. Taxonomy (NCBI): domain Eukaryota; kingdom Metazoa; phylum Arthropoda; class Insecta; order Diptera; family Tephritidae; genus Bactrocera; species Bactrocera neohumeralis. The sequence continues at coordinate 62,648,896 of NC_065921.1, read as the reverse complement.
AAGAAGGTTAAGTTCGAAGATAGGCAAAATCGGCCAACTGCCACGCCCACAAAATGGCGGAAACCGAAAACCTATAAAGTGTCATAACTAAGCCATAAATAAAGATATTAAAGTGAAATTTGGCACAAAGGATCGCATTAGGGAGGGGCATATTTGGAAGTAATTTTTTTGGAAAAGTGGGCGTGGCCCCGCCCCCTACTAAGTTTTTTATGCATATCTCAGAAACTACTATAGCTATGTCAACCAAACTCTACAGAGCCGTTTTTTTAAGGCATTTCCATATACAGTTCAAAAATGGAAGAAATCGGATAATAACCACGCCCACCTCCCATACAAAGGTTATGTTGAAAATCACTAAAAGTGCGTTAACCGACTCATAAAAAACGTCAGAAACACAAAATTTTACGGAAGAAGTGGCAGAAGGAAGCTGCACCCAGGCTTTTTTTAAAAATTGAAAATGGGAGTGGCGCCGCCCACTTATGGACCAAGAACCATATCTCAGGAGCTACTAGACCGATTTCAATGAAATTCGGTACATAATATTTTCTTAACACCCTGATGACATGTACGAAATATGGGTGAAATCGGTTCGCAACCACGCCTTCTTCCAATATAAAGCTATTTTGAATTCCATCTGATGCCTTCTCTGTATAATATGAGTATAAACATTAGGAACCAATGATGATAGCGGAATAAAACTTTACAAAAATACGGTATTTGAAAAATATGTAAATGACGTATTATGAAATCTCGATTATCACTTTACCATGCGAGAGTATAAAATGTTCGGTGACACCCGAACTTAGCCCTTCCTTACTTGTTATATTTTATTATTTTGGGTGACATACTTGTAGTCTTGCCAAACTTATACATACTTAACCCCTACGTTTTCAAAGAACTAATCAGACAATAACGCTGAGAAACTTTTTTTATGACTTTTTTTTTTAATCAGATCTCTGTTGCCTTTATGAGAATAGGTGGCGACTCTATTACTGTGCATGTACGTGTGTAAATACTTATACCTGCTGCATGCCAAAGCGCTCTTATCAATTATGCCTTCCCAAAAAGTTGGTGAAAACTTTGCCATATCAATCGCGGCATCAATAACAACTGCAACAACAACAACAATAAAGAAAATTAGCTGAAATGTGCGATGAAATAGCACATGCAATAACCTAGTGATTGGTGCTTGTGCGCCGGTGTGTGTGTGCTACCACTTAGTTTTGAAAATGTATAATGATTGCTGCGGGAACTTTTTGTTATCATAGGGCATTGATCGGACAACGCGAAAACCGTTGGGAAACCGTTTCTTGCTTTGATATCATGCAAATTTATCATGGAAAAGAGAAACTTTTTAGGGGCGTTAATTATGTCGAGTTTTGTGTTAATGTGAAATTAATTTGCGGCTTATTTTCAGTTAATTTATGGAAATAATTTACCTGAGTTTTTGTGTTGAAAGAAACATGGTGAAATTTTGAATTTTAAATTTCAGAAATGTGCGAAATTAGCTACTGAATATTACGCTGAGGCAAATATATGGCGAGTGTGAGATGGACTAATCTTGTTGAGGCCCTAAGACCATGCAAAGGTAAAAATAGATATTTTGAAGCCTTGCTACTTTATTTACTTTAACATTTAACATACAAAAAAACTGAAAAAAGGTGCATAGCCTTCTTTTAAATCCATACATTTGACCCAGCAATGCTTAAACTTGATTATCTCGTCTCGGAAGTTCGAAATAAAAATGGGACCGTTTTTCTGCAATTTGGCTTCGAACCGGCCCAAAAAGTCGTAAAAGTTATGCTGTGACCGTTTTTCCCTTCTGTACATTACACCTTTGGAGCCTTCGCCTTTTTTAAAGCAATTTCTTTCAGTGAAACTCTTTTGTACGCTTCTATTTTCCTGGTATGCTTTACTGGATGTTCACCAAAAAAGATGAAAGATTACTAAAAATTTTGGGTCTTGTGTTGTAGTCATTTCCGGCGCACTGGGCAAGGGCTCGATTGCCGAAAGCAATATTGAGCCTCCTTCCAGTATGGCTATCAAAGGCAGATATCAGGATATTTTAAACAAAGTTCTAGAACCTTAGGTTCTCTAAAAAACCAGTGTATAGCTGACAAATTGAAATAACAAAAACTAACAGAAAACAAGTAAAGAAGGGCTAAGTTCGGGTGTCACTGAACATTTTATGCTCTCGCATGATAAAGTGATAACTAGATTTCATTATCCGTCATTTACATATTTTTCAAAACCGTATTTGTGTAAAGTTTTATTCCGCTATCATCATTGGTTCCTAATGTACATTGTTCATGCGACTTCATGGTATCTCGCCCCACAACACAACATTCATCCCACAACACAACATTCATCCCGCAACACAACACTCATCATACAACACAACACTCATCATACAACACCACGTTCATCATACACAACATACAGCTTCACACCACGCAACCCCACGCACCAAACACTACCATACCACAACATACATCGGTTTCACCACCTAACCGATCAAAAAGGATTGGTTAGATCGGGATGGATTCAATTCGATTTCTACGCTCGTAAACTTTGAACGCGTCCCGCCAGCTCTTGAATTTTTCATCGAAGTTGTGGTCTAACAGCAGCAGCAGTGAATATATGTAAATAAAAAATAAAAATAAAAAAATATATAAGTGCATATGTATGTATTTAATAAAAAATATAAAACATTGTGAATATACATATGTGTCAGCCTCTTGAAGTTTTCCCCGAAAAGAAAAAAATATATAACTGATTGAATTTTTGCTCTCCTACTTTTAAATTATAAATCTTTAACTCAAAGGCTAAAAGTAAGTATACTCGGTGAAACTAAGTATAGCGAACAATTGGTCCTTCGAGCCTCTGAGACAGGCACCTACAATTATTAAAAGAACCCACCAAGTGGTGGAAAAGTGGCAAAAAAAAAAAATCAGAGTGCATGTGAAACAATACTACGGAACAATTAAAAGTGCACACAAGAAAATTATAATAAATAAATACGTACTTAAACATAAGTATATCAAGTGATCAAATCTACGAAACGGGCGCGAAACCAAATACACTAAAAAAATACAAAAAAAAAAAATCAAATACGGGCGCGGTAAAATACCAAATAAACAAAAAAAAAACAACCCCAGAACATACGGCAGAGGAGATAAGGATTATAAGCAACGTGGGAAGAGAACAAAACCTCAACACGGAAGACATCCAACAAGGAAAAACAAGTAAGGAAGGGCTAAGTTCGGGTGTCATCGAACATTTTATACTCTCGCATGGTAAAGTGATAATCGAGATTTCATAATATGTCATTTACATATTTTTCAAATACCGTATTTTTGTAAAGTTTTATTCCGCTATCATCGTTGGTTCCTAATGTTTATACTCGTATTATACAGAGAAGGCATCAGATGGAATTCAAAATAGCTTTATATTGGAAGAAGGCGTGGTTGTGAACCGATTTCACCCATATTTCGTACATGTCATCAGGGTGTTAAGAAAATATTATGTACCGAATTTCATTGAAATCGGTCTAGTAGCTCCTGAGATATGGTTCTTGGTCCATAAGTGGGCGGCGCCACACCCATTTTCAATTTTTAAAAAAAGCCTGGGTGCAGCTTCCTTCTGCCACTTCTTCCGTAAAATTTAGTGTTTCTGACGTTTTTTGTTAGTCGGTTAACACACTTTTAGTGATTTTGAACATAACCTTTGTATGGGAGGTGGGCGTGGTTATTATCCGATTTCTTCCATTTTTGAACTGTATATGGAAATACCTGAAGAAAACGACTCTGTAGACTTTGGTTGACATAGCTATAGTAGTTTCCGAGATATGTACAAAAAACTTAGTAGGGGGCGGGGCCACGCCCACTTTTCCAAAACAATTGCGTCCAAATATGCCCCTCTCTAATGCGATCCTTTGTGCCAATTTTCACTTTAATATCTTTATTTATGGCTTAGTTATGATACTTTATAGGTTTTCGGTTTCCACCATTTTGTGGGCGTGGCAGTGGGCCGATTTTTAACCTTCTTATGGAGCCAAGGAATACGTGTACCAAGTTTCATCATGATATCTCAATTTTTACTCAAGTTACAGCTTGCACGGAGGGACGGACGGACGGACAGACAGACATCCGGATTTCGACTCTACTCGTCGCCCTGATCACTTTGGTATATATAACCCTATATCTGACTCTTTTAGTTTTTGGACTTACAAACAACCGTTATGTGAACAAAACTATAATACTCTCGTTAGCAACATTGTTGCGAGAGTATAAAAATATATGGGTCATTAAACTTTGGGCGGAAAATATTATATTCCGCAATTAACGTACATATATACATAGACATGTGGTACATACATACATAAGTCAACTGTATCAAAAGATTTGGCAAAATATTGTTGTTAAACTACCTGCCTTAAAGCTTACTTCGTGTCTCCAAACACATTACAAAAAAATCCAAATCAAATTTTCAAAGTCAAGTATTCTTACTTGCAAGTTCTGGTGATACCCCTTGGGCTAACAAAGCAACAAGCAGGATCGCTTTAACATATAAGCAAAGGCAGAAGAAAAAAAAAAACAACAACATTACAGTGGATATTTATGTATGTACATATATGAATGTATATCGCGAACCAACACTTTCTCCTTTATCGCTCTTACATTTTCTCTCTCTCTCAATATATACCAACGTAACACTAAAAAAGTATATATAATATACAAAATATATTTATTACCCCGGTCAACGAACTTAAAACGGAACAACACAAAATCAAGTATATGTACACGGAGGATATCCATATCCAAAAATTGGAAAATTAAAATTGACTAAAATACATATTTCCGTATGCGCATTTATACATATATACATACTTATAGTATATTGTATGTGTGTACATCGGGTAATTATCATAATTTCTTTTTCGCGTTCCTTTTGACTAACATATGCAGATTAACAAAACATTTGCATACATACGTACATACATACTTAAATGTTAACATATTTATACTTATTTAGTATCATTGTTCCGCACATTTCGCTATATTGCACATACGTATATGTACATATTAGACTTCTGCATGGATGCACCCATAACGGCAAATGAATTACTTATTCTAGAAGTGGGCACACTTCTTTTTCTGCACAGTATAATTGAGTGTGAGTGAATAGTGAAATATTGACTGTATTGACAGGCAGTGTTTCCACTCACTCCATAGTTGTACAGCTGTTAATGAGTACAGCAAAATTGGTGTGCAGTCAACGCACTGTACAATGTTTTGGTATGCAGTTTACTTACTGTACAGTGAGAGAAGCTTCATGAATGGTATGTCCATATGCAAGAATAAGATAAAAAAAACATTGGTTTTATTTTTTCATTGAAAATGTGTTTATTATAAAACATAGAGCTTAGCAACTAATAATATTTTAATTCAAAGTAATTATATTAATTATTTTATGCTACAAAAGATTCTATATTTAATTCATTAATATTGGAATGCAGAAACATTATTTTGTTGACCGGGCACTATATTACCACAAATATACAAAAGACATTCACAAACATATAAAACAACAGATATTTCTAGTTACAAAATAGATTTGTATATAATATAATGGCAATATATAATTTTTGCGCAACAAAAACTTACAGTTTCTTGTGCGTTCATTGCACGACCGTCGTTTTCTTTACCATCCATGTTTGTGTACGTGTTGAATAATACTGAACTCATCTGCACAGTTGTATAATAGCACAGGCAAGCTGTCCTTATAGTTTCCCTTAATGTACAGCGTATTAAAAAAATGACAAATGTAGTACTCACTCACAAGGAGTACAACCATATACTGTTCTCACTCTAAGTGAGGTCAAGAAAAATGCTGTGCTACCTACTTCAAATATTTACTAGGATAGGGTCCCACGATTCGGTGGAAATCTTCTGTGTTTCTAACACAGATAAACAATTAGTCACTGTCGAGTATAGTTTTTGAAACTCTTGGCTGGTTTCTTGTTGAATTTTTGGTAAATTCATTAAAATTGTTATTTGGTTGTCTACCAATACTCTTTCATTTTCGTATCTTTCGACCAGTGCTTTCCAAGCCAGATTAAAGTTTTCGTCATTTAAAGCGAAACGCTTGACGATACTGCCAGCTTCCCCTTTTGTTTTGTATCTGAGATGGTACAGCTTTTGAGCTCGTGAAAGTTAGGGATGGTTAATGTATACGGCAGTGAACATGTCCCGGAAGGACGGCCACTGCTCATAACCTCCGTGAAAAACTTCAGTATCACAAGCTGGCACTTTCAAGAATATACCTGTATCTATTTCTTCTTTTTGAGTCGTAACTCCTGTTGGGGGAGGAGTAGTGGCTCTACATGGCCTTAATAAATTTATTTGGTCCAATATCATTGCCTTCGTAATTTCATATTGTTCGAGGCAGTTTTCATAATTAGCTGACGCCGAAGCTTTTACGTTTTCTGGGAGTTCAGCATCGTCAGTATCTAGTACTGTATCGTATGCTGCCAGAAGGCGTGCCCATATGCTATCTATGCTTTGAATTTTTAAATTTAGAACCGATTCTGTGTTATCATTAATCGGGGAAGCGGTAAATCTTGTGCAGTATCTAACAAAACTGTCACTTTCAGTTATGAACCTTGACACTGAATTATCTTTGGTTCTTTTTTGTTTGACACCCTGCTTTGAGCGTGTAGCTTCAGCAGGCGTGCTTTGTGGTTTATCTTCATCAGCCATTTTCGGAATTTGTAATAATTGAGGTGTTCTTGGTTTAACCTCTTTTGATTTTTCCGATTGCATTTATAGAATTAAAATGTAAGCTTTGAGCTTAGAATTGTTTTGCTTTGAAATACAATTAAAAAATTGATAATAAGAGCAATTGTGTAATTAAAAATGAGAAGAATAATAGATTTTACTATTAATTAAGATTAATTGTAGATTTGCGAACACGTATTCACCGCATAAATTGTTAAATCAAAAAATATTTGTATATAATTATTTATTTTTTTTTTGTTTGTATTGGTTAAAAGTATCTGCGATATACTCGCGATTAATTTGTATATTATTCCTTAGTACGCCTATCTTTTGAGATAAGAACGCAGAAGGAAAGAAATTAATAATAATGCAAAAATAAACGTTTGTGTATATTTATATGCATATAGTTATGCTTAATGTTTGTTTGTTCTTTCGTTTCCCTTATAGTTTCGCACAATTGTCATATACATACATATGTACTAGACTTCTGCATGAATGTACCCATATCTAGCTTGACAGAACTGTACAGTAGTATAGTGTTTTTAAAAATACTGCACTCATTCTTTGCTGTACAGTATACCTCTTAGGGCAGCAACACTGCCTGATGCTGCTTTGTTACGATGGGAGCAATCACTAGTGGCAAAAAAAAATCGCCAAAATGGCATCAAATGAAAGACTTCTTAACAACTCAGTACGAAATCGCTGAGCGAGTTGACAAGAAAATAATCAAGCAAAAAAATAATCAAAATGAGTCGAATAAAAACTTTTTTAAACCCCAAGCCAGCAATAGTACACAATATAATAGGCACGCTAATAGAAGCCAAACATTTGTGGCAAATCAAACAAATCATTGGCAATCATTATGCGAAATATGTAAAGGAGGTCACAATATAAGATCTTGCGAGAAGTTTAAAAAAATGTCTGCTTCAGATAGAAACAATCTTGTCCGGCAACCAGTGGCATAACTAGCCTACGTTGCGCCTGGTGCGGATGATGAATTTTGCGCCCTTCATAGATTGCGCCGCGGGCCCCCCGTCATTCAAAAATCATACCTAAGATAAAAAAATGTTAAGGTATTTTTACTTTATAACCCGCGCAGTTACAATTTTTTTGAAACCTTTGTCACAAAAAAAAATATTTTTTTTTTTATTATTATTTATTATTATTATTTATATTTAATTTAATTGTTAATTTAAACAAACAACAGTTAGAAACAAGTAAGGAAGGGCTAAGTTCGGGTGTCACCGAACATTTTATACTCTCGCATGGTAAAGTGATAATCGAGATTTCATAATACGTCATTTACATATTTTTGAAATACCGTATTTTTGTAAAGTTTTATTCCGCTATCATCATTGGTTCCTAATGTTTATACTCGTATCATACAGAGAAGGCATCAGATGGAATTCAAAATAGCTTTATATTGGAAGAAGGCGTGGTTGTGAACCGATTTCACCCATATTTCGAACATGTCATCAGGGTGTTAAGAAAATATTATATACCGAATTTCATTGAAATCGGTCTAGTAGTTCCTGAGATATGGTTCTTGGTCCATAAGTGGGCGGCGCCACTCCCATTTTCAATTTTTAAAAAAAAGCCTGGGTGCAGCTTCCTTCTGCCACTTCTTCCGTAAAATTTAGTGTTTCTGACGTTTTTTGTTAGTCGGTTAACGCACTTTTAGTGATTTTGAACATAATTTTTGTATGGGAGGTGGGCGTGGTTATTATCCGATTTCTTCCATTTTTGAACTGTATATGGAAATACCTGAAGAAAACGACTCTGTAGACTTTGGTTGACATAGCTATAGTAGTTTCCGAGATATGTACAAAAAACTTAGTAGGGGGGGGGGCCACGCCCACTTTTCCAAACAATTGCGTCCAAATATGCCCCTCCCTAATGCGATCCTTTGTGCCAAATTTCACTTTAATATCTTTATTTATGGCTTAGTTATGACACTTTATAGGTTTTCGGTTTCCGCCATTTTGTGGGCGTGGCAGTGGGCCGATTTTGCCCATCTTCGAACTTAACCTTCTTATGGAGCCAAGGAATACGTGTACCAAGTTTCATCATGATATCTCAATTTTTACTCAAGTTACAGCTTGCACGGACGGACGGACGGACAGACGGACGGACAGACGGACGGACGGACAGACAGACATCCGGATTTCGACTCTACTCGTCGCCCTGATCACTTTGGTATATATAACCCTATATCTGACTCTTTTAGTTTTAGGACTTACAAACAACCGTTATGTGAACAAAACTATAATACTCTCGTTAGCAACATTGTTGCGAGAGTATAAAAATAAATCACATTATTTTCTTAAACAAAACGACAGTTTTTAAAACAAAGAGAAACATTTTTAAAATGATTGTTAATTAAAAAAAATTAACTACGTAACAATACCTATAGATCTAAAAAGTAACATCTTATACAACTACATTTTTGGTGAAATAGGAACTCTTAAAACAAGGAATTAAGCCAGTGAACACTTAGGAATTAAGCCACTAAAACTAAATTATAAAATAATTTTGCGAGATTTGCGAGATGCAAACTCATCAATGAGTAAATCGAATTCAATTGTTTCGCAATAGAATTTTCAATTGATAAAATTCCTAACCCACTGAGCCTTTGTTGGCCCATTGACGATCTTAAATATGTTTTTATCAGTTTTAGCTTACTGAAAGCTCTTTCGCAAGATGCGTCTGTTACAGGAAGGGTAAGGAAAATCCTGAGAGCTGCATCTACGTTTGGAAAAGTATCTGCCAAAGAGAATTCGTGAAGTTTTTGCAGCGTGTCTTGAAGGGTCTCCGATTCACTTTCAGAAAATAATACATCTGATTGAAATTTCAGTGATTCTAATTCGCCTAAAAATTTTAATGCATTTATATCGCGTTCATTTTCTAAATCTCTGGCATGCTTTTTTAGGGTTTCGACGTCATTGTGTTTTAAGTTAGCAATTGATGAAAAATTAAAATCCCTTGCAATTGAATTCATTTTTTCGAACCTTGTGCCAGATCTTGGGCATCATTGAACTATTTTTCAAAAGATTCATTTCGTATTTCTTGGACCTGTTTTGTTAAACCTTCAATTATTTTTGAAGCAGTATCCAGTGTAATATTCTTGCTTTGGAAGGTTTTATTTATTCGATCTATAGCAGTTAAAATTCTGGACCAAATTTGCAAGAAACAAAGAAACTTGAAATCGATGCTGTTGATCAAACTTTGTGCACCAGAGATAGTCTCTGCGTTAAAATTGTTAGACGTCAATGTATGTAGAGCACCCATTACTCCTTTAAGCTGGTGATATAAAGCATTTACCGCTTTGGCTTTGGAAGACCACCTAGTATCCGCATGACATTTTAAAGTTATTTGAATCTTCTCCAATAAAATATTCCAACGTATTGTTGATCCAGAAAAAAAAATAAATATTCTCTGAACGGTTCCAAAAAAAGTTATTATGTCCGATGTAACGCTGGCAGCATGTACTCCTGCCAAGTTTAGACTATGTATGTGCTGAACATGGCACAAATCGAGCATATTTATTAATTTCTTTAATTTTTGCTTGTACGTCGTTGTATTTCCCGCTCATATTGCTACCGTTATCATAACCTTGTCCTCGAATATTCGATATATCTAATTCATCCGCTTCTATCTTGTCCAGAATTTCTTTTGATAAACCCTCGCCGGTTTTCTGGTATGAATGTATAAAATCAATAAATCGTTCTTCAATAGTAACTACTAATTCTTACATATCTTATAATTTGAGACATCTGCTCGTTATGTGCAAGGTCCGGAGTGCAGTCAAAAAGAATTGAATAATATTTGGCTGCTTTTACTTCCGCAATAATATGTTTTTTAACAGCACCACTCATTAAACTAATAATTTCATTCTGTATCAGCGGAGAAATATATGATAACTGTCCCTTTTTGTGTGTTTCTATGTGATATTTTAACTCTGGATCGTATTTGGAAATCATATTAAGAGCACTTAAAAAAACTCCTGAACCGGACTCTCCCAATTTTTCATTGTGTCCCCTCAATGCTAAATTGTTTTCAGCGCAAAAAAGAACAATACTAATATGTATATTTAAAATATGTCTCCACTTCATTTTTTCCCGTTGTATAGCTGTTTGGAGTGCATTATCTATGGAAGAGGGAGATTTAATGCTCTTTTCTAATGTTTTCCACCGTATCACATTTTGTAAATGGCGCGATGAATGTTCGTGATCTGGAATTCTAGGACTTAAATGACGCCAGTTGGTAAATCCTTTTTCTGGATTAGCTATAGGCGGTGTATTTGGATTTGTTGAAAGATTTTCTTTAAAAAGAATGCACGGAAAACAAAATACCATTTACCTTTTGCCACTACAAATTATCCAGGTCCTCTCCGTATATAGTCCATTGGGTAATTTTCTTTTAAACCAGTCTCGAGAAAACGTCCTTTTGGCAGTATCATTGCAGGTCATATCGGTCATATCCGTAGAAGAAAAATCAAAATGTTTACCCTGATCAGGGCCCTGTTCGACCAAAAATCATCGAATTTGATCTGTGATTGGGTACCAAGTAACAGGATCATTTCTATCGACGGTGACGGTTGTATTGGAAACTACGGTATCTAGATCCATAGCATCTTGAACATCGGGCTCATCATTTCCATGGGAAGTATTTGAGGCTTCATTGTCGTCGTCCTGAACAATCGCATTATTTCGGTTATCATCCAGACATAGACTAAATGTTTCCGATACTTCCTGCGACGTAGATGGAATATTTGTATAGTCAGTATCTGTTTTCTCTTCGCTATTAGATGTCAGATGGTCCCTAGTTTTAGTCCATTTAAGTAATGTGTCGGCCATTTTTTTACTATTGGCTTCTTTTATTCTTTTTCGTTTCCGAAACTCCGCGCCAGATGGTCTTTTTGATGACATTTTTGACAAAACCTTGATTCTTAAATCTAAAACAAAACAAGAAAATCCCTGCATTTCTGATGGTGAACTTAGATTTGAAGATTGGTATTGTATATTATAGCACCGCGAGTGCGGCCAAAAAGAGTGACATTTTTTTTTAGTCTGCTCGTGGAAAAACGTAAAAAAACGTCTTCGTATTTATTTATAATAAAGCAAAAACCAATTTTTTAACTACTCTGCACCGCATAAAAATAAACTAACTACCTTATATTCGGAATTAAAAAAAATTAGGGATATGTCTGACTTCGATAAAATATCTATTTCAACAAAAATGTTACCGTCAAATAATAAAAGTTGTATTGAAGTTCCACGCAAATAACAGTAACTTAACGATAAACTTTTCTTAATAAATGTGTGATCTCGGCTATTAACCTGTTAACTAAACTTGAACAATGTAAAAATTCGCCCTTTTTAATGCGAATTTAGATAAGTTTTATTAATTTAATAATACTTATTTCTATTAAAAATAAGATGATGTAGTACTTACCAACTTATATAGAGCTTGTATTTTGTAATTTTCAACTAAATTTAACAAATTTAACTTCCAAACACTAACCCGTCTGATTCTGATTCCACAAATAAAAAAGGATTTTAACTTGATGTTTTAAAGCTAATCAGACAATACCTCCCATTGAGCTCTGTTATGGCTATACCAGCGATTAAATGCGTTAAAAAAATTGATAATAAATTTGTACTTTAACTTTAGTTGCGAAAAGCGAACCGATTGTTGTTTGTTTTCAAAGTGAAGTATATTTTGTCAATTGACACATTGACAGTGTATTTTGTCACTGGAAAACGCCTATAAAATTAGGGATGTGCGATCTAGATCGATATTTTAATATTTTATGAAGTGTTCGGTGTTCGGTGATATCGATTTTAAATTATGTTGAGTTTGTGTTGCAAAATAAAAGAAATATTTCCTTGTGATTGCGCCCCCCCAGGGCTGCACCACCCTAGTTACGCCACTGCCGGCAACATAAACTTTGCATCAACTGTCTGTCCAATTCTCACGGGACAAAAGACTGTGAAAGCAAATTTAATTGTGTGTACTGTCAACGAAGACATCACCATGTTGCACTAAAGCAGCAAAAATTCAAGCTCTTCATTCAGAGAATGAAAGCAAAATTCTTTTACCCATTGCGGTCATCACCATAGAACATAAGGGTGATTTATTCAAATTAAGAGCACTAATTGATCAAGGATCTCAAAGATCTTTTATATCATCAAAGGCTCAAAATCGGCTCAAATTGCCAATAAAACATTC
>NC_065921.1:62594347-62635786 GCF_024586455.1 Bactrocera neohumeralis | reverse complement strand
TATCTCAAGTGATCAAAGCACTAAATTCAGCGGGATTCCCCTTAAAGAAAATTACATCAAATCATCCCGAAATCATAAAAAACATAAAAAAGGAAGACTTATTAGATACAAATTTCCTTAAATTTGAAACGGCCAGTACAACAAAAACCCTAGGGATTCAATGGAATGCGATAACAGATGAATTCTCATATACTATTGAGTCAATATCTGCAATGTCCGCCATAACCAAACGTCAAATACTTTCCTCGGTGGCAAAGCTTTTCGACCCCGCAGGATGGCTTTCGCCAATAATGAGTCTCAGTCTGCCACGGCTTGAACTGAATGGTGCTCTTCTGTTAGCAAAATTAATTTCCATAGTTCAAACCCATCTGAAATTAACCGATCATAAAACATATCTTTGGTCCGACTCAGAAATAGTTTTAGCATGGTTAGAAAAACCACCCTATTGCTGGAAGACCTATGTATCTAACCGAATATCCCAAATTCTAGACTTAGTTGGCCCAGCAAAATGGCAACATGTTGCAAGTGCGGATAACCCAGCGGATCTTGTGGCCACTGCACCTCACCAGCACTACACTCTGGTGGAATGGTCCAACATGGCTAACAGAATCACAGGAATTCTGACCAAAGTCTCCCGCTCGTAATATAATACCGCCGGAAAGTCGGAAAATTGAAAATTTTCATATCACTCCAGAATAGGATGATATTCTCCACCGATTTTCTTCATTTCCTAGAGCACTAAGAGTAGTCGCTTACATGCACAAATTCACCCAAAGACTTAAACAAAAAATGAAAGGGATACCAAATGATTCTTGCGTACAACTAACGCATACCGATTTGCAACATGCCAAAGTTAGCCTCATTACCTACACCCAAACTCGCTATTTCAGTCGAGAGAAAGCAAAGTTGGTCGAAAAACGACCACTCGAAAAGGGAAGCTCTCTTCTCGTCTTAAACCCATTCTTGGACGCTAAGGGATTAATAAGGGCAAATGGAAGATTAGCGAACTCCAGCCTTAGTTATAACGAACGACATCCCATTATTATACCTGAGAAATCACGTTTTGCTCATTTATTCTTAATATATCTTCACCAGCTTACACTACATGGTGAGCATCGCTTGATGCAGCAAATGGTCCGACAAGAATTTTATATACCGCGTCTAAAGCCACAACTTAAGAAGACGAATTTTATGTGCAAACAATGTACCTTGTACATACATAAAATGCGTACGCAGATCATGGCAGCTTTACCACCTGAACGCTGCAATTATGCTCTACCTTTTACTATTACTGGGGTTGATTTTGCTGGACCTTTCCAGATAAAGGCCTCAATGTTAAGATCATCTACATTTAGAAAGAGCTCCTCTTCTCGCCATACCTGAGACAGAAGGAGACCACTCACTTTAATAAATCGATGGGAAAGAATCAAGATTCTTCATCATGAATTCAACCACAGATGGAAGGAGGATTATCTTAAAGATCTCCATAAGAGATATCGATGGAAAATGATCCAGAAGGAACCCAGTACAGGCGAATGCGTCATCATACAGGACGAATGCCTTCCCCCTACCGAATGGCGACTAGGTCGCATTGAAAAGGTACATCGGGGACGAGATGGCCATATAAGAGTAGTAGATGTGCGAACACAAACTGGCCTACTAACTCGACCACTAGTGAAATTGTGTTTTCTTCCAAATACCGAAGAACCGATCACCGAAAATAAGCGAACGCAAACGCATACATAAAATCAAACAATAATTAATTAAAAATATACCGTTATACAATCCGTACGTATAAATCAAAAGCATAATGAACGCGGTTAATAATAAACAATAAAATCCATATATAAGTAATATACAATACATAAATACATACATCTATATATATAGTACACACATATACATAAATACATACATCTATATATATAATACACACATACATATATAATGAGTAGCATATTTCATACTACTAGCAAAACCAAGTTAATATACATATTCCTATTCCACTAGAAATGGACGTAGAAGAAACCCGCAACAGCCCCCAGTCGGTGAGGTCTGCAAGTAATGCAAATGCAGCATACGCTGCACCCATCACCGCACCAAGGAGGCAGCAAGGCACAAGCCCGCCCAGCCAATAATCCGGTCGACCATTGAGCGAAGCGGTCGAG
Source organism: Bactrocera neohumeralis (assembly GCF_024586455.1). Taxonomy (NCBI): domain Eukaryota; kingdom Metazoa; phylum Arthropoda; class Insecta; order Diptera; family Tephritidae; genus Bactrocera; species Bactrocera neohumeralis. The sequence continues at coordinate 62,633,618 of NC_065921.1, read as the reverse complement.
GAGCAGTTCGAGGAGTATGTGCCGCCGCGATGCAGCTTATGCCATCGACCCCATGTCCTGAAGCGGTGTACAATTTTCAAGGCGATGACGCCCGCTCAGCGTCAACAGATCGCTAGAGCCCACGGCCACTGCATGACATGCTTGGCAGACACGCACGCTACGTTGGAGTGCATGTCCAACGGGTCGTGTCAGTACTGCCACCGACCGCATCATACACTTTTTCACCGATTTCCTCGACGCTCGGTTCAGTCAACGCACGCCAGTCAGCGGCATGGTCAACAGCGGCACCGTCAGCATGGGAATCAAGTTCAACGCCGACGAGCCCATCGCTCTACGCCGTCTCGAGGGGCACTTTCGCATTCACCACCACAACATAGTCATCGCAACCAGCGAAAAGCGACGGGATTCAGCGCTGTAGTGAGTACTCTACAAAAACTACAGAGACTTCGAGGCAATTAATTCGCCTAGGGGGGCCGGGATGTTCATGCGACTTCATGGTATCTCGCCCCACAACACAACATTCATCCCACAACACAACATTCATCCCGCAACACAACACTCATCATACAACACAACACTCATCATACAACACCACGTTCATCATACACAACATACAGCATCACACCACGCAACCCCACGCACCAAACACTACCATACCACAACATACATCGGTTTCACCACCTAACCGATCAAAAAGGATTGGTTAGATCGGGATGGATTCAATTCGATTTCTACGCTCGTAAACTTTGAACGCGTCCCGCCAGCTCTTGAATTTTTCATCGAAGTTGTGGTCTAACAGCAGCAGCAGTGAATATAAATAAAAAATAAAAATAAAAAAATATATATGTGCATATGTATTTAATAAAAAATATAAAACATTGTGAATATACATAAGTGTCAGCCTGTTGAAGTTTTCCCCGAAAAGAAAAAAATATATAACTGATTGAATTTTTGCTCTCCTACTTTTAAATTATAAATCTTTAACTCAAAGGCTAAAAGTAAGTATACTCGGTGAAACTAAGTATAGCGAACAATTGGTCCTTCGAGCCTCTTAGACAGGCACCTACAATTATTAAAAGAACCCACCAAGTGGTGGAAAAGTGGCAAAAAAAAAAATCAGAGTGCATGTGAAACAATACTACGGAACAATTAAAAGTGCACACAAGAAAATTATAATAAATAAATACGTACTTAAACATAAGTATATCAAGTGATCAAATCTACGAAACGGGCGCGAAACCAAATACACTAAAAAAAATACAAAAAAAAAAAAAAAATCAAATACGGGCGCGGTAAAATACCAAATAAACAAAAAAAAAAACAACCCCAGAACATACGGCAGAGGAGATAAGGATTATAAGCAACGTGGGAAGAGAACAAAACCTCAACACGGAAGACATCCAACAAGGGAAAAAAAAACCAAGAAGACAAAACGAGAATTAAGAAAAAAGAGATACATACACATAAGTATTGGTACCCATAAACCCTTGGCGGAGAAAAAGTGAGTCCATTCCGATCAAATTTTTAAAAAATAATTATTTATGCACATTTGTATGTATGTATGTTAATATACAGTTTGAGCTGCCTTACTTATAAAAAACCCAACTGTTCTGTACGAAAACCCAGTTATGCAGTTCGGTATATACAAACATATGTATGTATGTAGATAGGTACCGAAATGAATTAAAAAATTACGGTACCTGCCGACTGCTTATTTTGTGTTTTCCAAACACACTATAATTTTCCAAAAAAAACAAAATTCTTTTTCAAAGTCAAGTATTCTTACTTGCAAGTTTTGGTGATACCCCTTGGGCTAACAAAGCAACAAGCAGGATCGCCTATAATAAATAAGCAAAGGCGAGCAAAAAAAGAAGTGCAATTACATACATATGTACACATATAAATAAATATACTCAGTTGTATAAAAAAAAAACAAAGAAAAAGAAAAGAAAAAACATACATACACATGTGCACATACATACATACAACAAGTAAGGAAGGGCTAAGTTCGGGTGTCATCGAACATTTTATACTCTCGCATGGTAAAGTGATAATCGAGATTTCATAATATGTCATTTACATATTTTTCAAATACCGTATTTTTGTAAAGTTTTATTCTGCTATCATCGTTGGTTCCTAGTGTTTATACTCGTATTATACAGAGAAGGCACAGATGGAATTCAAAATAGCTTTATATTGGAAGAAGGCGTGGTTGTGAACCGATTTCACCCATATTTCGTACATGTCATCAGGGTGTTAAGAAAATATTATGTACCGAATTTCATTGAAATCGGTCTAGTAGTTCCTGAGATATGGTTCTTGGTCCATAAGTGGGCGGCGCCACTCCCATTTTCAATTTTTAAAAAAAGCCTGGGTGCAGCTTCCTTCTGCCATTTCTTCCGTAAAATTTAGTGTTTCTGACTTTTTTTGTTAGTCGGTTACGCACTTTTAGTGATTTTCAACATAACCTTTGTATGGGAGGTGGCGTGGTTATTATCCGATTTCTTCCATTTTTGAAATGTATATGGAAATGCCTGAAGAAAACGACTCTGTAGAGCTTGGTAGACATAGCTATAGTAGTTTCCGAGATATGTACAAAAAACTTAGTAGGGGCGGGGCCACGCCCACTTTTCCAAAAAAATTGCGTACAAATATGCCCCTCCCTAATACGATCCTTTGTGCCAAATTTCACTTTAATATCTTTATTTATGGCTTAGTTATGACACTTTATAGGTTTTCGGTTTTCGCCATTTTGTGGGCGTGGCAGTAGGCCGATTTTACCCATCTTCGAACTTAACCTTCTTATGGAGCCAAGGAATACGTGTACCAAGTTTCATCATGATATCTTAATTTTTACTCAAGTTACAGCTTGCATGGCCGGACGGACAGACAGACATCCGGATTTCAACTCTACTCTTCACCCTGATCACTTTGGTATATATAACCCCATATCTAACTCTTTTAGTTTTAGGACTTACAAACAACCGTTATGTGAACAAAACTATAATACTCTCCTTAGCAACTTTGTTGCGAAAGTATAAAAAGAGGGGAATACAAAAAATAAGGAAAGATCTGGACGACTAAAAATATTTGATTCCAAGGAGCGGCGTATTATTACATACAAGATCCAGGCTAATCCGAAGAAAGTTGCAATAAAAGTGCGTACTGAAATCTGCGATCTCCAAACTTTTTGTTGAGTTTTGTATGGTGCTGATTACCATGCCATTCATAAGTAACATTAACAGACAAAAACGATTGAAGTTTGTGAAAGAGCTTGAAAGTAAAGATGAATATTTCTGAAATTCTGTTATTTTCTCAGATGAAATGAAGCATAATATTTTACGTTCAGATGGACATGGAAAAGTATGGAGAAAAGTAAATACAGAGCTTGGTCCACGAAATATGGCTGCCACGGTAAATATGGTGGTGGGTCGCTCATGGTATGGGGGTGTATGGCAGCAACTGGTGTAGGGAATATTGTTTTCATTAATCATGCAATGAACACATCTGATTACCTCATTATACTAAAATCGAATTTAAACGAAAGTGCGGAAAAATTGGGGTTTGAAAAATCATTTGTCTTCCAACACGACAATGATGACAATGATCCAAAGCACAACACTCAAATTGTTAAAGAATGACTTATTTACAAGCCACCCAAACAATTTAAAACACTAGCGCAATCTCCTAATGTGAACCCTATCGTACATTTGTGGGATTTGTTAGAGAGAAAAATCAGAAGACACCAAATAACCAGCAAAGAATCTTTGAAATCTGCTTTACTAGAAGAATGGGGCAAGATTTCATCTTCAGTGACGCAAAAAAAAACTGGTAAACTGCACAGCTGGAAATCTGTGGCTACTAATACTATTTAACTTTTATGCATCGTTCGCGTGAAGCTCTTCGTAAAAACAGCCCGGAACTATCGGTCGACAACTCTTGGTGCTTGAACCACGATAATGCCCCTTTGCATGCTTTCTTCGTGAGTTTTAGCCAAATTTTCAAGCACTATTGTGCCGCAACCACCGTAGTCGCCTGATTTAGCTTGGTGCGACTTCTGGCTATTCAGCAAACTCAAATGACCGCTCCAGGGAAGCTATTTTGAGTCAATTGAATACTTTACACGTGAATCGCCACCCGCATTGAAAGCTTATCCGAAAGTTTGCTTTAAAAACTGTTTCGAGTATTGGAAAACACATTAGCACAAGTGTATTGAAGCCAAGGAGGATTACTTTGAGGCAGACGACATAGATTCTTAAGAATAAATTAATAATTTTAAAATTATTAACAAAGTCTTACTATTTCTTGGTCGTAGTACTATGTACACTCAGATCTACACCCTGGTAAGAAAGTATCGGGAATTTGTGAAATTAAATGAAAATTTCCTTCAAAGTAACATCCATTTGAAGCGGTGCACATGCGCCAACGCTTCTTCCAATCGTTAAAACATTTTTTATAGGCACTTTCAGGGATGGCCTTCAGCTCTCGCGTCGAATTTGTTTTGATGTCTTCAATTGAGTCGAAGCGTGTTTCCCAAAGTGGATATTTCAGTGTGGAGGATAAGAAAAAGTCACAGGGGACCATTTCAGGTGAATAAGGTGTTTGATCAATGATAAATATTTGTTGAGTGTTTCAAAATTTACCACAAATACGTTGATCAATATTGTAAAATTCGACAAACACTATTGATTTCGATTGACATATACAGTTGGACAGTTGTACCAATCTAGGAAAAACAAGTAAGGAAGGGCTAAGTTCGGGTGTCACCGAACATTTTATACTCTCGCATGATAAAGTGATAATCGAGATTTCATTATCCGTCATTTACATATTTTTCAAATACCGTATTTGTGTAAAGTTTTATTCCGCTATCATCATTGGTTCCTAATGTATACAGAGAAGGCATCAGATGGAATTCAAAATAGCGTTATATTGGAAGAAGGTGTGGTTGTGAACCGATTTCACCCATATTTCGTACATGTCATCAGGGTGTTAAGAAAATATTATATACCGAATTTCTTTGAAATCGGTTGAGTAGTTCCTGAGATATGGTTTTTGGTCCATAAGTGGGCGAGGCCACGCCCACTTTCAATTTTTAAAAAAGGCCTGGATGCAACTTCCTTCTGCCATTTTTTCCGTAAAATTTAGTGTTTCAGACCTTTTTTGTTAGTCGGTTAACGCACTTTTAGTGATTTTCAACATAACCTATGTATGGGAGGTGGGCGTGGTTATTATCCGATTTCTTCCATTTTTGAAGTGTATATGGAAATGCCTGAAGGAAACGACTTTATAGAGTTTGGTTGACATAGCTATAGTAGTTTCCGAGATATGTAGAAAAAACTTAGTAGGGGCGGGGCCACGCCCGCTTTTCCAAAAAAATTGCGTACAAATATGCCCCTCCCTAATACGATCCTTTGTGCCAAATTTCACTTTAATATCTTTATTTATGGCTTAGTTATGACACTTTATAGGTTTTCGGTTTCCGCCATTTTGTGGGCGTGGCAGTAGGCCGATTTTGCCCATCTTCGAACTTAACCTTCTTATGGAGCCAAGAAATACGTGTACCAAGTTTCATCATGATATCTCAGTTTTTACTCAAGTTACAGCTTTCACGGTCGGACGGACGGACAGACGGACGGACAGACAGACGAACAGACGGACAGACGGACGGACGGACAGACGGACGGACGGACAGACGGACGGACGGACAGACGGACGGACGGACAGACGGACGGACGGACAGACAGACATCCGGATTTCAACTCTACTCGTCACCCTGATCACTTTGGTATATATAACCCTATATCTGACTCTTTTAGTTTTAGGACTTACAAACAACCGTTATGTGAACAAAACTATAATACTCTCCTTAGCAACTTTGTTGAGAGAGTATAAAAATTCGAATATTCAATCAAAAATTCTGAAGCGGAATATCAGTTTTTTTTTACATCAGTACGCTTTATGTTTGCTGAAATCTTTAATTTTTGTCGTTATAAAAATGTTTCTTACAAAGAAAAGTAAAGACACGCACATAAATCGCAAATATTGTGTGGTTGAAAAGTTCAAAAAATTATGCCATCGCTGATTAAAATGCTTAAAACACCCATATGGATAAAAGGGTTAAAGAATAGGATACTTAATCATAAACGTATACACCTTAAGTACATACATACATATATGTATAAACACAAGTCATTTATGATTTTGTTACTGTTATTCCTGCCATGCCAGTCATTGTCATTTCCTCATCCGCATTAGTCATCAGAGCAATGGTATTTTATTTGCTATTTTCGTTGAACTTTTGTATATATTGTAAGAAACAAAAAGCGAACTTTACGATTAATTAACAACGGGAAAAATATAATTTTAGCTATCATAAATCATAATGATTGGGACAGCGGACGTTTAAAGCACGAATTGGCGGTGCAAAAGTCCTGTAGTAACGACAGGGTAACGGAAGATGGTGGTATGTCAGAGGGCGAATTCAAATGCGAAAATGAATGAGTTGGGAAATAATATTACATAACGGGTGATCCTAATAGAGGCACTTTCTTCAATATTCTTTTTTTGTCATGTTCTTTTTGTTCAGTATTGTTTGGCATTTCATCATGGAAATACTTACGCCTACACAACGTTTCCAAATCGTTTAACATAAGTACGAATAATCAAACTCATGGTCGACATAATTGGCATACTGAGAGTGCTATTCGCAACGCAATCACCCATCTTTAGGCCACTCATACATTACTGGATAATATTGGACCAAATAGATGCAGTGAAGAAAATATAGAAAATATAATACATTGAATTTAAGGCATACAAATAAAGCTTCTGCAAAACTGAATTGGCTTGAAAAGTTCCAAAAAGTTCCGATGTTTTCGAGCAAAATTTTGATCAGCGAAGAAGCTCATTTCTGACTCAATGGGTATGTACAAGAAAAGTTGGGACAAAGAGCAACATTCAAGAGCTACCATTTCATTTTTGGGGCGGTGGAATCATCGGTCCACTTTTCTACAAAAATGATGCTGGTGAGAACGTAACCGTCAATGGCTACCGTTATCGCGCCATGATAACCGAGGCTTCGATACCTGAAATTGAAGCTCGTGATCTCAGCGACATTTAGTTTCAATAAGACGACGCCGCTTCCCACATCGCATTCGCATAATTTAATGGATTTATTGAGAGAACACTTCGGTGAGCAGAATTGAAGGTTTTGGCCGGTCGATTGACCACCAAGATCGTGTGATATTTTTCCATTACACTTCTCCATTAAATTTGTTTTTTCTTTAAAAAAAAGTAGGGAATCTCGAAATGGATCACCCTTTATAAAGAACGGAGTTTGTTACGATGAGTGATGAGAAAGGCAATTTTATAGCTATTTGTTGCTGGTTGTAAAATTATTGGCCAAGTCTGGGGTGTTGGTAATAAATATAAATGCAAAGTTATCGATATCTTCTTCTTCTTCTTAATTGGCGTAGACACCGCTTACGCGATTATAGCCGAGTCAACAACAGCGCGCCAGTCGTTTCTTCTTTTCGCTGCGTGGCGCCAATTGGATATTCCAAGCGAAGCCAGGTCCTTCTCCACTTGGTCCTTCCAACGGAGTGGAGGTCTTCCTCTTCCTCTGCTTCCCCCGGCGGGTACTGCGTCGAATATTTTCAGAGCTGGAGTGTTTTCGTCCATCCGGACAACATGACCTAGCCAGCGTAGCCGCTGTCTTTTAATTCGCTGAACTATGTCAATGTCGTCATATATCTCGTACAGCTCATCGTTCCAGCGGATGCGATATTCGCCGTGGCCAATGCGCAAAGGACCATAAATCTTTCGCAGAATTTTTCTCTCGAAAACTCGTAACGTCGACTCATCGGTTGCTGTCATCGCACAAGCCTCTGCACCATATAGCAGGACGGGAATTATGAGCGACTTATAGAGTTTAGCTTTTGTTCGTCGAGAGAGGACTTTACTTTTCAATTGCCTACTCAGTCCGAAGTAGCACCTGTTGGCAAGAGCAATCCTGCGTTGGATTTCCAGGCTGACATTATTAGTGGTGTTAATGCTGGTTCCTAAATAGACGAAATTATCTACAACTTTAAAGTTATGACTGTCAACAGTGACGTGAGAGCCAAGTCGCGAGTGCGACGACTGTTTGTTTGATGACAGGAGATATTTCGTTTTGCCCTCGCCACCGGTATCTGAAATACCTCCTGAGATTTTGCTTCGCTCTTATTCTGCACACTACCCAGCCTATTTTCAACTTGTGTGCATCAAGAAGTTCTCTTGCTTCCAACGCGGGTAGGCTTACGACTGCAGTTTGGCTAGGTATGTCGTTCTGATGCTCTTAATCGAGTTTATATCAAAATTGCTCAACTCGTTTACTTGTAATCGTATTGCCTCAGTCCTATTTCGTTGTGATTTCATCAAGATCACGTATTTCTACAAGAACCTCGTGAGTTCGAGCTTTTATCTCCGCATTTTCTTCCAATACTTTACATATTTCGGTCATAAGGACCCCGTGCTCTTCATCTGGGCCTCTTTCAGCTCTAACAGAATTTGGTCTTTTGCCGTATTTCTTATCTTGGTCACATTTTTTTCCTAATTTCTGCAACGTATCTTTTTCCTGACAGTCCTGAGGATGTCGCTGTATGACATGTCCCCGGTTTTTTCTATTACTATTGCATCGGTTCGGAGTGGCGGTTTATGTAGTGTCTTCTTCATTTCTTTCTCCTTGCTTTTGACTGAGTTATCGCACTTTGCTTCCTTGCTCAGGGGAACTTTTGAAATTTATTACTACCATCGCTCAGGCTTCCAGTGCCGCTGCCTTCTACAATCCCAAAAATGTTGTTGCTGTTGTTGTTAGTGTTTTTGTTTCTCATGTTATTCTCCATATGTTTGTTTTACCAGCGCATCGTGTGCAGGGGGCGGGCCGAAATAAACAGGAACGGGTGTACCTACCCCAGTTCCCTGAGGCTTGTCCTTCGCTTTGCCAGTCCCGGAAAATACGGACGGACCGGGGCACTCACCCGGGGCACACTCCTTGACCAGGGCCCGAAGGGGCTGGTTCCTGATACACACCGCAGCAGACACATCGGCATAGCATGGTCACATCACCCTCTCTATCCCGCCAGCAGAGAAATCGCTGTAGACACTTTGAGGGGCTCCCAGTGCGCCGCGGTGTGTACCGGTCATTTCTTGATGACAGCTGCACCTAACATGTTGAGCAGACGCTGACCAGAACTCGGCTCATTGGGGGTCCGTCGCGCCTGGACTTTTTTTGTACATCATGCACATAAATGATAATCAGAGAACACGTATTTCTATGAGGCGGTGTCGATTCGCCACAGTCACAGGAGCTTCAGCGGATCTGCTAGCTTTTATGCCGCATCCTCACAGAAGACTATGTCCGGGCATGTGCGCTGTTGAGTGTGTATGTGCAGCCATACAGTTTTGAAAATATATAATAATTGACAGCGCGAAAACCGCTGGCAAAATAAACGAGTACAAAGCAGTTTCCCGCTGATAATTTTTTATATAATATATTTCTTATTTCTTCCTACTTCCTTTTCTTGCATGATGGAAAATATAAACTTTTTAGGGGCGTTAATTATGCCGAATTTTGTGTTAATGTGAAATTAATTTGAAGGCGCATTTTCGGTTAATTTATGGAAATAATTTATCGGTGTTTTTATGTTGAAAAAAACATGATGTAATAATTAAAAAGTTTGAATTTTAAATTTCAGAAACGTGTGAAATTAGCTACTAAATATACGGCGAGTGTGAGATGGACAAATCTTGTTGAGGTTCTAAGACACCATGAAAAGTGGAAAACAGATATTTTAAAGCTATACTACTTTATTTAGCTTAACATATAACATCAAAAAAAAATGGAAAGAAGGTGCAAAGCCTTCTTTTACCTCCATACATATGACACAGCAATGCTCCAATTTCCTTAACTCGTCTCGAAAGTTCGAAATACAAATGACGCCGTTTTTCCTGCAATTTGGCTTTGAACCGTCCCAAAAAGTCGGCAGAGTTGTGCCGTGACCGTTTTTTCCTTCTCACTATAGTCAGGTACATTACTCCTTCGGAGTCATAGAGAACGCTTTCTACCATGCTTCCGACCGGAAATAGAGCCTTCACCTTTTTCAAAGCAATTTATCAGAGTAAAGTGAACTCTTTTGAACGCCTATTTTTTCCTCGTATGTACAGTGGATGACCACCATTGCTATCAAAGGCAGATATCAGGATATTCCACGCAAATTTCTAGAACCTTAGATTCTGTAAAAAAAAAAAAACAGCTGACAAACTAAAGTGATAAAAACTAACAGAAAAATATATAAAGTTGCGTAGGAAACTCGATTTTAAGACGACGAACGTCAAATATCCTCATTGTGATCTTTAAGAACTCTGCGCTTAATTTTACATAAAATCTGTCATTTTTTTAATAAAAAGCAAAAATTTAAATTACTTCTCTTTGCTGCTGAACTCCGTGCTTTATAATTATTACTTTAAGCAGAATCTAAATAATCTGCGGTCAATGCGAGTGCAAGAAAAAATTTTTAAATTATAAATTATTAATTAGTTTGATATTTTTATAAAACCCAAAATAAATAGCGTTCAAAGCGTTTGAAAGTTAAATACACCCGTTAAAACTATCTTACACAACTGCTACGTAAGTGAGCTAAGCTTCATGATCCACCTAAAGTAATTGAAAAAAACATATTATATTATCAAGGCCGGAGCCTTAAAATTATACCGTTTGAAAATACTGCCACCTGAAATTTGAATTTAAGATTAGTTTTGAAAATTGGGCAGACACAACAAGAAAAACAAAGTTTTCTTAGGAATAAAGAAACCTAAATTCTTCAAAAAGTTATTAATGTATAGCCCTTTTATATTTTTTTCGGCAGAACATAAAAATAAATTTGTAAAATTTCCATAAAATGTAGAAAAATACGGCAATTTGTGTGAATGTTTACGGTAATAAATGGAGAAATGAATAAATGTGAAAAAACAATAAAAGCGAGGTTTAGAAAACTGAAAAAAAAGTTTATTTATTTAAAAAATATACATGCAGGCACAAAAACAACAAAGGAAGCAAAAAATACCCCAAAGAGAATCACTCAAAATAACTTTAAACAGCGACGCTATGAAGATATTTGCATACCGGCCACGCGTTTGGTCTATTTTAAATAGCGCACGTTCAACAATTTGCTACGACAGGAGCAGAGAAAACAATAAAAAAACTGAATGAATGAAAGAGTAACCCAACTCAACTCTTACTGAAGCTAAAAGAGCTATTGTGCTATTATGAAAGTTCTATTTTTTTAGAGCATTTTTCAGAATTTTAGTGCATACCTCACAATTCTTACCAAATTACCATGCTTTCCCTAGTGAGGATAGATGGTGTATAAATGAATATAAAACAAAAAAATATATTTTTTTATAAACTTTGTTATTGTTGGCAGCTCACTGTCATTGAAAAGCACAAAGCAATTAAGCGTTTTTGCGTTATTATTAAATGCTGTATGATTTTATCACTTTCTAAATTGCTAGTGACTGATTGAGTTAGGAAAAATCTTGTGGAGAGTTCTCGGGTCTGTAAAAGCACAAAACAAATTTTGAAAAGAGAGCTAACAGTCTCTCACCATTCCTTTATTTTGCTATGTAGATCAAAGAAGAAAATAAGGTAATTAAGGGAGGGGTTAGGATTTCAAGGAAAAAAGACTTTTCATACAGAGCTTCCCCTACACAAAAAAGTAGTTTTGAAATGAGAGTGAATATGGACTCTAAAAAAAAGTTTTGATAAAAATGCGTATAAAGTATATGAACTAAAAAAGTTACAAAACGAAGTACCTTATATTGTCAAAAGTATGCTCAATAATGTACATTACGTCCGAATAAAATTACTCAATTTATATTTAAGAAATAAATTGGCAAAAAAGTATTTTGTTACCTTGAACCCCTAACCCCTCCCTTAATTGAAGTTCCAGCTGCATATTATCAATAATAATTGGAGTAATTATATTAATTCAATTAAGAGAGCAGTCAGATAGATACTTTGCCTCTGCATTCTGTTAGACGGCTATTCTACATTTATCACCTAGATATGTTCGAAACGGTCACAGGGCACTATTGGTTGACTTGACCTCAAATTATAAAAAAAAAAGAATATTTATCAATTCATATCTTCGTCACCACTGCCAAATTATAGAAATTAAGCTGCAAACTATTGCCCTATCTATAGTTTTCTAGACCCATACATTTTTTTGTTTCCAAACTTAAAAATAATTTTGTTCAAACTAAAAAATATTTCATTAATGCTAACGGTTTTAAATAGTGGTAGAAAAAAATTAGATATTTAAAATCTTCGTCGCTTCAAAACCTCAATTCCATATTCATTTTCTATTCAAGTAGGCCTCCCCTGCAAATCAACAGTTCTCTGAGGATGTGTACTCATCTTGATTGACCCCATTTTAAGCAAAGCATAATCACTTATCTTCGCTTATTTGGTAAAACTCAAGTACAGCACTAATTAAGCGCAGCTGTAAGAGAAGCAACTGCAAATAAGTAAGAGCACTTATTAAATAAGTACTTGTTAGTGAAATAATTATTTGGGGAGTTGTGCCAAATCACTTTTTTAAGGAAACTCTTGTGTTCTTGATTGTGGAGTTTAGTACCTTCTGGCTCTTCTGTTGCTTATGCACAAGTAGATCTGCTCTTAGTATATACATACATATATTTATAGCAACAGGGTGGTTGATATTAAGCGCAACTACTACTTTCAAAAAATCAGTTTTTGATTCTGGTAAAATGAAACATCACTTCCTTAACACTGTGTTGAGCGTATATCATAGAGTGATTTTTTTGTTTTGTTTTTAGAATTAAAGTGGGAGTAGGGATTTGGGAGCAATTTATGCATAAACAAACAAGAACAACGTTAAATTCGGTTGCACCGAAGCTAGAATATCCTACACAAACAGAGAAGTTGTCATATAAGATGTTTATTTTGATTGTTCAGCTGTAAGGCGGATATATGAAATAGCGATCCAATCTGGAAAAAATTAATGTAGCGTTGCCATACACAATAATCTATAACAAATTTTGATGGTTGAGTTCAGTGGCTATATTATATAGTGGTTTGATCAGGTAAAGATGAATTGATGTCTCGAAACTGAAGGACTAGTTAACGTTAATACAGACGGACAAACAGGCATGCCAAACTCAACACACCTCGTTACTTTGATCATTTATACAAGTTAGCACCCCATACATTCAAAAAGTATCATATGATGCATTAATATCATATGATACGAAGTAATATAATATGACACCACTAAATCGCTGAGAGTGCGACACGTGTAGTGGCAACCTGTGGGAAGCGCAGTGTCAGCAAACTCCGTACCCGTTGCAGCGGCAAACATAGGTCTAGAGTTAAGTATAATTAATTGTAAATTTTAGTTCTTAAGTAGAATTCAATAAAGGAGCATAGCTCCCAGAAAACATTTTTTTTAGTAAAAATAACTAAACGTTTTTTAACTGGCGCCCGAGCAGGGACCAGCGCGCGTAAATAGTAATAGCCTGAAAACCAAAAAGTAAGGCTTCGCGAGTGGCGAACGGTAGTGATTGTGAATAAAAAAGAAAAGCCTGAAAATACAAAAGTAAGGCTCCGTGAGTTAAAAACAAAAAAAAAGTGTGTAAAAACGGAAAATGCAATAAATACTGAGCTAACGAGTGGCTACAACGCACAACGTGGGATTTTTAAACGCCGAGGGACCTCAGTACTGTTAAAGAAAAGGGACAACCCCGGAGCGCATCACTGCATCCTATGGAAAGCTGGAAACACCTAATGTAAGATTTATAAAATATTATATTTTAAGACTATTATAAAGAATATCATAAAGAATACGGAACTTGAATTGAAAGAAAATAATTATTCGACACAAAAAAGAAAAAAAAGGAATTATAAAGAATTTTATTATTATAAAGAATATGAAACTTGAATTGAAAGAAATTAATTATCCGACACAAAAAAGAAAAAAAAGCCTTAAATTAACGTAAGCTTTGCAAAAAGATCCTAATATTGTCAAAGAAAGTACTATTACAAAGAAATTTTTTTTTTTAAACTAATTAACTTAAAAGAATAGATTATCATAATGCCGGATACAGCTGAAGAGCTAATTGAACAATTAAATCAAATGAGGATAGACTATGAGCAAACCACCCATCGTACAAACTCTTCCAACCATCCTTTAAATCCAATTACACAAATGCACATTCGCTAAAGAGAAAGTAGAATTTTTAGGATATGTAATCAGTTCAAATGGGATAAAAACAAACCCCGAAAAAATAGAAGCGGTAGCTAAATTTCCAGTTCCACAAACTCTCAAAGAATTAAGATCCTTCCTAGGTATGTCAGGTTATTACCGACGATGTATCCAGGATTATGCAAAAGTAGCTAAACCATTGACAGCATTATTAAGAGGAGAAGCCGGTCATGTCTCCAAACGGAACTCGAAGAAAATAGAAGTAGAATTAGACAACGAGGCCTTAGAAGCATTTAATAAAATAAAAAATACTTTAGTATCCAAGGTTATAGTTTTAGCGCATCCAAATTTCGATAAAGATTTTGAACTAACGACCGACGCCTCAGATTTTGCATTAGGTGCCGTGCTATCGCAAGACGGTAGACCAATTACTTTCATATCGAGAACTTTAAGTAAAGCCGAAGAGCATTATGCTACCAATGAGAAAGAAATGCTTGGTATAATATGGTCACTGAATTCACTTAGAAATTACATCTACGGTTCAAAAAAAGTTAAAATTATCACCGATCATCAACCTCTTACCTATGCCTTAAGCCATAAGAATACTAATAGTAAAATGAAGCGATGGAAAGCCATTTTAGAAGAATATAACTAACGAATTGAACTAACTTACAAACCTGGTAAAACAAATGTAGTTGCAGACGCCCTTTCAAGGATACCAATTCAAATAAATTCACTCACACCTACGATTCATAGCGATGAAAGCTCTAGTCACAATTTAATCCCTTGTACAGAAGTTCCAATTAATGTTTTCAAAAACCAAATTTTTTTCAAGATCGATGAAATATCTTCATATCAATTTAAAAAAATTTTTCCAACAGTTCATAGACATATAATTACAGAACCAGGGTACAACGAACAGCTATTGATTTCTTACATGAAACGATACCTTAACCCATCTGTTATAAATGGAATTCATACAGAAAAAAGGATAATGGGTATGATGCAAAATATCTGTCCTATTCATTTTAGTAACGTTAAAAGCCGATATACCCAAAAATTAGTTGAAGATATTAGTAACGAACAAGAACAGGAGAACGTCATATTAAAAGAACATTTAAGAGCACATAGGAATGCCACTGAAAATAAAACACAAATTCTCGAAACAAAATATTTTCCAGGTATGTTAAATAAAATAAAACGAATAATAGCCAACTGCACCGTTTGTAAAGAAAATAAGTACGAGAGACATCCCAATCAACCGAAAATTGCAGAAACTCCATTACCAACATATCCAGGACACAGAGTCCATATCGATATATTTTTAACAGAGGGAAAAATAGCCATGACAGCTTTAGATAAATTTACAAAATACGCAATAACAAAAAGCCTAAATAGCAGAGCAATAGAAGACGTCAGAAAACCTTTAAAAGATATTATATTTTTCTTCGGAGTACCAAAATTAATAGTTATCGACAATGAGCCATCTTTAAACACAGTTTCTTTAAAATTTATGATAAAAGACGAATTAGGAATAGAAGTTTACACTACTCCTCCATACAAAAGCCAAGCTAACGGACAAGTGGAAAGGTTCCACTCTACATTAATCGAAATAATGCGTTGCATAAAAGAAAACGGTGGACACAGAAATTTTGAAGAACTTTTAGAAAGAGCAGTATCTGAGTATAATCATTCAGTTCATTCCACAACACTTAAAAGATCAGTAGACTTATTTTTTCATAGAAATGTTACATTTACCCTCGAGGACATAGAAAGAACTAGACAAAGCAATTTAGAAAAATCAGCCGAGAAACAAAGAAAGGATATCGAATACCATAAAAAAAATAAGAAAGAAATAAAATCATATCTACCAGGACAAATAATATTCGTTAAGAAAAATAGAAGATTAGGAACTAAGTTAAGTAAACCCTACAGTAAGGAAATAGTTAAGGAAGATAGAAATAGTACCGTGTTAACTGAAAAAGGACAAATAATTCACAAAGGTAGAATACGTAACTAAATATGTACGATATTTTTTTCAGAATATTACTACCGCTATGCCTGGCGGAAGTACAGATCCTCGACTACTCGAACTCCCAATTAATAACAATAGAAAAGGGAACGGCTAGACTACAAACAGGAACATTTAGGATAATACATGAAATTGACATAGAAAAATATACGGACACACTTGACCACATAGAATCGACTATCAAAACCGAAACTATCCGCAAAAACCCTAATTACCGCTTCATATTCCACTTGATAACACAGATATGAGCCCAACTTAACAATCTCAAAGTAGAACAAAAAATAAAAAGATCATTAAATTTCCTGGGTAGCGCATGTAAATGGATTGCAGGAAGTCCTGACTATGAAGACTACGAAATAATTTCAAATAAAATAAATAATGTCTTACAAAATAACAATAATCAGGTATTAATTAACAAACTTACAATTGGCAAAATTAGCGAAATAACCAATATTACAAATAATATAATTAAAACCATGCAAAATGAAAAAAGTTTAGAAATTGAAGCATTTTTACAGCTAAAATATAAATTAGAAATAATTAAAGAAGAAATTTTAAATATTGCAAACGCAATACATTGGGCAAAAGCCAACATAATAAATTCTTTTATTTTATCAAATGAAGAAATAAATATTGTGAAAGAAGTAATAGACAATGACAATATTCCATACGTAAATTTAGACGAAGCACTCGAATTTTCCGAAATAAAAATTGCTACTAATGGCAAAATTATAATTTATATTGTTAGCCTCCCAACAGTAGATAATCAAAATTGTAAAACATTAGATATTAGGGCAGTAAAAAATAACGGGAGGATCAATAAGATAAATTTTAATACAATTTTAAACTGCGAAAAGGGAATTTATGGAATAGAAAATAATTGTAAGAAATACAATTCCCTACAAATATGCTTAAGCAATAATGTAGTAGATTTAAGTAATGATACTTGTATAACACAGCCACACAAAAAAAAAAGTGTCCGGATTTGGGGTCGAGACATATGTCTTCCTATGTATTTCGACGCGCTGAATCTAAATCCGACATCAGAATTGGGCCTGCACGTCCAGGTTCGTCCCTAACCTCAAAAAACTCCTAAAATCACCAATATATGTAAAAGTAATCATAATATACTGCCTTAAGAGCAAATTTATATACAAATACCAATGTCTGCAAGATTCGCACCCTACGATTGCCGTGACCTTACATAACCTAACTTAACCTAACCTAACACAGCCACGAAAATTTTTTTTTTCGGATTTGTGAACGTCTCATATGTCTTCCTATGTATTTCGACGCGCTGAATCTAAATCCGACATCAGAATTGGACCTGCACGTTCAGGTTCGTCCCTAACCTCAAAAATGACAGCATTTAATGTAGAGAAAATAATTTACATAAATTGATCGTCATAGCATTAAACTTATCGTTTGAGCATGGTTTAAGTATATCATTCAGGTAACGCATAAAAAGCTTGAACATTATTTTCTGTAACCTTCCGAGTTTGACAGCGATAAATTTATGGCAGTGAAGTATATCTGCAAAAGTATGGCACTGCAATCCCTACCTCCGTAATACCTTCTTGTTCGAATTTTTCGCCTGTGTCTGTAACCAGGGCACCTCCACGTGGTGACGGTCCATACTGGCTAAGTCCCTGGGTAAACGGCGTTCATGCCGTCATGGCAGGCACAGGAAAAAAGTGTTTTACGATGCAGGGATCAGGAACCCCAGTATCGGCGTCTGGTCAGGGTGGGAAAGCGGGCCCTCCGGCACAAAAGTGTCATTTTATCGCAATAGAGATAAAGAATTCTGAAAATATTTCACAAAAGATGAAGAGACATCTTTGGTTTATTGCACAGACGTGAAAGGTCTGATGGATCACTTGAAAAAAAATGCGTATAGACCTGAAGATTGGAGACTTTTCATCGATTCATCGTTTCGCAGCATAAAAGGTGTTTTGATACACAATACAAATTTCTTCGCTCCCACTCCGATAGCTCATTCGACAGTGATGAAAGAGGAGTATAACAATGTAAAACTTCTTCTCGATAGAGTAAAGTACGAGAATCACAAGTGGCAAATATGTGGTGATCTTAAAATTGTAACCATGATATTGGGACAACAATCGAGATTTACGAGAGAGCCATGTTTCTTATGCCTGTGGAATAGCAGAGATCGGGCTAACCATTATGCCAAGAAAAATTGGCCTAAGAGAGTAGCCCTTGAACCTGGTTCTCACAACGTCATCAAGGAGAGCCTTGTTGATCTCCAAAAAATACTCCTTCCACCCCTTCACATCAAGCTGGGTTTAATGAAGCAATTCGTCAAAGCCTTGAATAAGGATGGCGAATGTTTCACGTATATAGCGCGAAAATTCCCATTCATTTCTGATGCTAAATTAAAGCAAGGTGTATTCAATGGACTACAAATTCTAAAGTTATTCAAAGACACGAATTTCGTCACTAATATGACGTACATAGAAAAGGAAGCGTGGGAAAGTTTTAAAGCGGTAGCGACAAATTTCCTTAGTAACAAGAAAAGTCCAGACTACAAACAAATTGTGGCTAAGATGGTAGAGAACTTCAAAAATTTGGGGTGTTTAAAATTACACTTTCTCGATTCACATCTGGATAGGTTTCCCGAAAATCTCGGTGATTACAGCGAAGAACAAGGGGAACGGTTTCATCAGGATATCAAAGTGATGGAACAACGCTATCAGGGTAGATGGGATGAAGTTATGATGGCTGATTTTTGCTGGATGTTGAAAAGAGAAACAAATACAAAGGGCGGCAAGCGTAAGCGAAACCCTTTGCACAGATCTTTCGAAGAAAAAAGGACACGGTACAGTGGAAACAATGCAGACGGAATACAATGTGTCTATTCATTTAACATTCAGGACAAGTTAGATTAATTGGCTGATTTGTGTTAAGTTAGGTTGGGTTAAATTAGAATTTACATACATTGATGCTCGCGGACGATGGTGTTTGTTAAATTTGCTATGCAGTCGTTGATTTTTAGGTGACATAACTGCCTCTCAGGCAGTACATCACAATTTTCTTACATATTTATGTGATTTACAGATATTTTCAAGGTGAGGATCCCACCTGGACCAGTAAGGTAAATTTTAATAGTTAGTTCAGATTGAGCTCGTCGAAATACATTGGAATACACACATCACGTTCATAAATCCGGGAAATAAAAATTATTTCGTGGCTGTGTTAGGTTAGGTTAAGTTAAGTTAGGTAAGGTCACATCGATTGTGGGGCAAGGGCTTCGCAGACATGCATATTTGTATGAAAATTCGTTTTTAAGGCAGTATATCATATTTATTTTTATATCTATTTGCGATTTCGAGCGCTTTTTGAGGTTAGGGACGAACCTGAACGTGCAGGCCCAATTCTGATGTCGGATTTAGATTCAGCGCGTCGAAATACATAGGAAGACATATGAGACGTTCACAAATCCGAAAAAAAAAATTTTCGTGGCTGTGTTAGGTTAGGTTAAGTTAGGTTATGTAAGGTCACGGCAATCGTAGGGTGCGAATCTTGCAGACATTGGTATTTGTATATAAATTTGCTCTTAAGGCAGTATATTATGATTACTTTTACATATATTGGTGATTTTAGGAGTTTTTTGAGGTTAGGGACGAACCTGGACGTGCAGGCCCAATTCTGATGTCGGATTTAGATTCAGCGCGTCGAAATACATAGGAAGACATATGTCTCGACCCCAGATCCGGACACTTTTTTTTTTGTGTGGCTGTGTAATTAATCTTTTAAAAAGTCGTTTGCCAAACTGCACGGAGGTCAACAACCAGCATATCCCAACTATAGAGGAAATGGGACCTGGAATTTTACTTTTAAATAAATACAACGGAGAAATTTTAATAAACAACGAATCTACATTTCTAAACGGGACCTTCATCATTTTGTATACCAACGTAACCATTGCTATCAACGAAAAAAAGTTCTTTAGCGAAGAAAGAACAGCAAGTAAACCACTACCAGCCATCCTACAACCGTCATCCGCACCACTCAAGATGAAGATGCTGGAGATGCTGAAACAGCTTAACTTCAACAATACAAAGGAAGTAAGTCTGTTAGAAGCAGCAAACAGAGTTAAATTCGGAACCAGCATCACTCTAATCGTAATTTTAATAATCATCGCCCTCATTTTCGGGAACAATCTTCTGATGAAACAAAAAGAAGATGAACCCAATAAACTGTCACAACCCGCAATAGAAGGACTCAACCAAATTTTCAATACACCTAAAGATTCAAACGAGGACGTTTGAATTTCAAGGAGGGACTAGTTAGCACCCCATACATTCAAAAAGTATCATATGATGCATTAATATCATATGATACGAAGTAATATAATATGACGCCACTAAATCGCTGAGAGTGCGACACGTGTAGCGGTAACCTGTGGGAAGCGCAGTGTCAGCAGCTCCATACCCGAGTTAAGTATAATTAATTGTAAATTTTAGTTCAGTGTCAGCAAACTCCGTTTTTTAACTTACATATGTAATATCGGGTGATTTTTTAAGAGCTACTTTTTTTTAAAAAAAACCGTTGCAGCGGCAAACATAGGTCTAGAGTTAAGTATAATTAATTGTTAATTTTAGTTCTTAAGTGGAATTCAATAAAGGCGCATAGCTCCCAGAAAACATTTTTTTAGTAAAAATAACTAAACGTTTTTTAACTTACATATGTAATATATAAAATATTCGGTATATTGGGTCGTTCACTCAGTAATTTCACTTGATGGCAACCGCTGATGTTATTGAATTGTTTCACAATCAACTTCACACTTAACAGCCTTACTTTATTTGAACAGATCATATAGTAAGGCTTGCTGGTTTTTCTTAAATTGAATACAATAATTTGTTTAACGACCCATTAAGGAAGGATATTGAAAGCAGCATTTTCGACATATTTTGCTATTTTACTAGTTCCAGTTAGGCGGAAATGGTGTGATGTGTACATTAGGGTGGGTCGATTCCGGACTTTTTCGATTCGGGATTTCTAATAGTGCGGAAAAGTTGCCTTAGTACTTCCTGATTCCAATGCAACTTCTTGTTTTGAGATCGGATTGCATCTTCAACCCCAACTCCGGCCTTGAAATTTCGGAAATTCGCCTAAAATCGTGAAATTGTCTACCCAGCGCCTGAAATACGCATCTCGTGGCAAAATGTATAAAACAAAAGTTATTTGTCATGCCATTTGCTACCGAAATGGCATATGTGATCTGAGCGAACAAGCGGCGCGCCACAGCGCAAGGTGAAAATTGTTGCAGCTCTCAGCTAACCTGTATTGGTCACCCAGAACCCACCGCGTGGAGGTGGCTGCTCTTCGGATTCCTCCCAATAACAGCTTCTGATATTTTATAGAGATAAGCTTGGTCTGTGCTAAGTTGGGTCGGATTAATAACCTCAGAAGGTAATTGGCAGGATGGAAAACTTTCAAATTTGACAACAGCCAACTTCTCACAATCAGGGAGCAGTTTACCTATGTCGCCAGAGAATGTATTTGGACTCTTTGAGACACCATCTATGTGTTCGAAAAGAGCACGAAATGAAAGTTCATTGAAATGTAAAAGACAAACAACCCACTGTAATGGCCTACCTATTCTTTCTTCTAGTTTCCGAATGATTCCACCTTTCCAACCTGTGTTCGTGTTGGTGCCATCAGCACCGACAACTTCTAGATGTTCCACATCAACTGAATTGTCTTGTAAATGTTGCCATATAGCTTGCGTCTCATCCTCAGCTGACCCGGAAGGAGAGGTGACGTGGCCAAAGTAATAACAACCAAGTTCCGCTATAAGAGAAATATGTTCCTCTTTGACAGTGGCGCGGTAGTACTTTTCACCTTCGCTGACTTGTGTAAGTGTATTGTCTTTGCGGCCTTCAAAATACAGACCATATACAGAGTCAATACTTTCGGTGTTTTGGAGCTTAACTCCAACACTTTTTTTTTGCCCGACTAATCTTGCATTTGTCAGTGACAAAGCTAGCCTGATCCTCTGTTATCAAACCTGCTTTTTTGGCATCTAGAAAAGCAGATGAAACAATCAAGGCCGCTGCTCTATCACTTACTCCAAATCTTTGGGCAGCTAAAGCAGTGTGTTCTAATACTAGTGTGTTTTGTTTGGTTTTAGAGGATGGAAGAGAAAATTCATCATCAGCATCGTTTTTGGAAGAATCCATATGCGACGCACCTACATTGTTGCCGTCTGAATGAGAGTCTGGCTGATCTGAATGGTAACGTGTTCCAGCTGATACTTTTCTGGTAAGTGTTGATATTTAATGACATTTTGAAAGCTTTTCTTTACGTTCATTTTTCTTGGTAATCTTTTTTGTTTCAGGTAGATCAGCACTTCCAATGCGACCATGTGCATGTATTAAAACATAAAAAATGTGTGTATCCGAGAGCAACTTTGAATTGATATTCCTTTGGGCGTCAATTTATTACTAATTAACTCTAAATTACGTATGTTGTCTTTTTTTTCGGATTAGAGTAAAAAAAATGTTTCCATTAAGATCTATATACTTTTGCATGCGTTTGAACCAATTTTCAAAGTAATTTTGTTACTCTGATTGAGGTATATCCAAAACATATGTTCTGAACGCATAAACCGCCTTTTCAGGTGTCGAAAAACGTTGACCTCTTGGTTTGTCTTTTACGAAAGCGAATAAAAAGAAGTCATTCGTTCTTATGTTAGGAATATACGGTGGATGACTCACGAAGTTCATGTTTTGAGTGCAGTTGTTTCAGTCGATATATGAGAGCTGGCAATGTCTTGGTGAAGAGTGATCCGTTTTCGACAGCTACTTTTCCTAATTTCTTGTAAGACAGCTGGAAAACAAATGGCATTATT
This sequence comes from Bactrocera neohumeralis, assembly GCF_024586455.1. Taxonomy (NCBI): domain Eukaryota; kingdom Metazoa; phylum Arthropoda; class Insecta; order Diptera; family Tephritidae; genus Bactrocera; species Bactrocera neohumeralis. Next base: position 62,610,445 of record NC_065921.1, on the reverse strand, counting down.
TCACTCAGATTTTCTTGTTCTACATTATTCTTCAATTTTTCCAAAAAAACACTCAACCGTTGGTTTGAATGTTCTTCATATGCGAACAACTATTGTTGGATTCGGCTTATTTTGAAACTACCATAAAACCTCGATTCATCACCTGCCACACGCCCATGACGTGTTTCGAAGCATCGCTATTTTATTTTTTTCACCATTTCTATCGAGCCTTGTTTAGAGCGACAGACAAACGGACATGGCTAAATGAACTCAACTATTTTATACGGTCACTAACGTTTCCTTCCGGGTGTAACATACTTCATGGCAAACTTAATATACTCGTACTCTGTTTAGGGTATAAATATGAATTATATAGCATTTAATGTATAAATATAACGAAATATCAAACAATTTTCGGAAAAATTTAATAAAATTCTAAGCAGGTATCATCGGCTGCTGGTATACAAGTTTGGAATGAATTTTTGCTCAGAAGCATGGAAGAAAATGAATACGAAAATGATGCACGAACGAGACTTTGAGGCCGCTGTATGTAAGAGTAGCAACTAATAGTCGAGCATTTAAGAAATATGTATAGACGTGCAAAGGTTGACATGCAAGAGACAACACAGCAAGTGAACAATAATAAGGTGAAGAGCAAAATGGAAATTATAGTTACGTTGCAGTGTCCACACGCCGTGAGGGGAGGAGAATAGCACAACAGCCAGACATGACAAAACATGGCAGACATGTAGACAGTTTAGCATGGACAGTGGACAGAAGAGAGGAGAAGACGAGCCAGGGAGAAAGAAGTGGCAGACAGACTGAGAAATTAAATACAAACTTCGTACAAAGACAGACAGGAGCAAGATTCGCTATGTACATACATATGAAGATTCAATGCTATATCGTTAGAGTGGGTGAAAAACAACGATTATTTTTTCGCTTGGTACTCTAAAAAATAAGTTATTAGATGCCTATAAGAAAGTGTCTCCAAGTATGAGGTCTTGATTGTTAAATTTTGTCTTAAAATAATCACACTTCAACCTTTAATATCTTCACACGGTTAGGTTTAAGTAAAAATTCCACCATCCAGTTTTGTAGAACATTAATTTTCCCTCAAAATCTATGAAAGAAAATATTTGGGGAGACTTTCTTAGTCTACTAAGTAAAGGTAAAGACAAAGGTTTTTCAGAGTATCAGGTGTAAAAAATATTCGTCTTTTTGACCCACTTAACCCACTAAATAGTCGGCAAAACTAGAATTAAAATATTACGCGAAGAATACAAGTATCTGCAAGGAAGTAAATACAGTAGCACAAAGCGTCACATAACTTCGTTTTTGTATGCAGATGGCAACCTTTGCATGATACACTGCAGAGGCCAATCACAATGATTACACCGGCCGACAAATGAAAATTTTTTGAACGTTTTTTGTATTTAAGCCACAAATATCATCAATTTTTATTATTTTAAACACGAAAACATCTACATATTTGCCCTATCACATCAGATTCGTTTAAAAGAAGAAAAAAGCATTTTTTTCAAAATGTAAAGAAAAAATCAATAATCATATTACAAAAACATATATTTGAACATTTACAAAGAAAACATTGAGTCTAAACAATGCTACAGGACTATTTGGAGTGACATCTTTTACGTTTCGCGACAAAATTACGTCTGGGTGTAGTTTTTTTGTGAGTATCTTCAGTAATATCACGTGTCAGTGACCAGCAGTAATCAGCCATCATATTCACATTCCATCGACCTTGATACCTTGTCTCCATAGTTTTTATGTCCTGGTGGAACCTTTCTCCCTGCTCTTCACTGTAATCACCAAGATTATCAAGAAAAATGTCCAGTTGTGAATCTAGAAAGTGGAGTTTATGCTCACATTACACCCCAATTTTCGATACTTATCTAATAAATTTGCAACCTTATTTTTATAGTCGGGGTGTTTATTATTTCCTAGAAAATTGTTGACAACATCTTTCAACGCCAGCTAAGCTTCTGATTCAATGTTATTAATTGTAGCAATTTTCATGAGCCATCAAAGATTTGATTTGCGGTCCGTCGAACACTCCTTCTTTAATTTTTGCATCAGATAATATTGGAAATTTTTTACACAGGTATTTATAACAAGCGTTGTTTTTATCTAATGCTTTAACGAACTGTTTCATCATACCGAGTTTGATATGAAGCGGAGGTAGTAAACTTTTTTCAGGACTAATTATATTTTTTCGTATAACGTGTTTTGTTCCTACTTTGAGATTTTTACGAGGAGTCCATTGTTTTTGTACGTAGTGCTTGCCTCGTGCTCTACTGTCCCACTCGCACAAGAAGCATGGAAATTTTGTATATCCTGACTGCTGGCCTAATATCATAGTTATAATTTTTAGATCTCCACAAAGCTGCCAACCGTGTTTTTCATATCCAATTTTATCTAACAGTGTTTCTAAATTTTCATAAGTCTCTTTCAAGTGAACAGAATAATCCTAACTTTTCAATAAAATGGGGATATTCTGACAACAAACTAATGATTCTTCCAGACTAAACCAAGGTACAAATTCTGCTTCACGTTTTCTATACCATGCAAAATATATATTTGGAGCTAACAGATGTATTGCATGAAGTCTAGATCCAAGACGTTGAACAGATTCCTTAGAAAGATTTAGATCTCTAAATCATTTAATTCACCTTATGTAAATTTCTGTGTTTGATTTAAAATTGCTTCATAAACTTCCGCCGACTCTTGACGCTGTAAATTTTGTTATGATGATGTTGAACTAAGATCAGATATTGGAAGGGGCACTGGCATGTCTGGACCATGTGGAATCGGCCGTGTAACTGAAGATACATTTGCGTAGCCAATTTTATTTTTATTTTTAGCATTAAGACCTTTCACATTTGTACAGCAAAAATAACTATCATCAATATGATTTGTCTGCGGAGTCCACGGTTTTAGTTGTACTCTGGAGCCAAAATAAGCATTATACGAATTTTCAACAAATTCAGTGATTTTCTGTTTTTGCTTTAAAGTCATAAAGTTTTCACTAATATAACAAAATGTATCCGCATTATTATGACACTTTCTTGAAGACATTCTGTTGTTTTAACAGTTTTTCAACAACAAAACTTTCATAAAATTTGTTGAACACCTAAAGTAAAACGTAAAAAATTTTTTTAAATAAACATTAGTGTACAGAGCGTAGTTTGTTCTATGTCCTGCCTTTGCGTTGTGACTGACTGTGTCAAAGGCTTTTGACAAGTCCAACGCTACGAGGATCGTTCTCTCACAGGGCGGTTTCTGGTTAAGGAACAGCGTCCGTAGAAACGGTGAAGGTGTTCTCAGTAAATTCTGTGAATCCGACCCGGACAGATCAGAATGGTAGTCATGTTGCCTTTTGGAGCTCCTATGGACAGTGGGGGTCCCCTGTTGGTCATTTGGGTGGGGTGGCGCAGTGCGCGAACTATGTGCAGGTTGCACAGCCGTTGAGGCTAAGGGTGCAGTACATAGTCCGTTGGCCACATGGGGCCACTTTACTTGTGGTCCACTCCCTGTGTGGCTTAAGGCCTGAGCAAATCTTAAAAATGGCGCCATCCATTGCATACATTACACCTGACCCGAGGTTTGTATGGAGCCTTTTAGCGCAGACGCAGTTTATGCAAATTTCGAGCGAAACTTATATAGCGATTTTTTGCGCTGTTGGTAACAATAACAACAAAACTGGCTTTAGGTAGACGATGAAAAGTTTTTCCTCATAGCGCCAGCCGTTGCAAAGCTGCTATTAACTAGCTCTCGTTTTGCAACTCTATTCATAGTTTACTTCCCAATTCTTTCTCTCGCTCTTTGGCTAACATAATAGACAAAGTTTTCTTCCGCCGCTTATTATCAATGAGTTATACTATTGTATCATGATATGACCGAAAGTATAATACAACTTTTGATGTTGCCATTTTGCATCTCATTCATCTTATGCGAAACTTTCGCGCGTTTCTCGCTGTGCTACGCAAGTACACTTCACGCACACACGTTCATTGATGCAATTCATTGCAATGCGAATTGAACAGTTCGAACTGACTTTTGTGAGAACTGAAAATTTCTCCTTTACAGAAACATTCAATTGCAGCTTTTTGGCGTTGTGCGCTGTTCGCCTGCAACAATTGTAATTATCGTGCACATAATCACACATACTGTATTTTTTTTTGCTTGTTGGCACCGATTTCCCGTGATTTATATAGGTTTTGGCAGCGAAATCAATGGCATACGAATGCCATCGTCATTTGCATGTGTATGCATATGTGTCATTGTGAAAATTTACATTTGCGTCTTTGCGTATGCTTCGCAGTAATGCGCGAATGCAACGATTGATTTGAGGAACGCATAAACTAATGAAAAGTTGGTGTAAAAGTTTCGGCAGCGGAATCGTAAAGCTATTATCATTAGTAAATGGCTTATATTTGCGCTGGTATTTTAAATAAATAAACCAGGAATATATTTTTGGTATAAAATTTACCATCCTTCAATTAGACAGTTCTTCGAAAATGCGGGAACAACAATTAACAGAAGAGTTAGGTTAAGGTTCCGTAACAGGATGCCGAATTTAAGTTTGGCCAATGAATGTTACGAAATAGCAGTCTTTACTATAAGTTATTCTAACTAAAACAACAACTTCTACCTAATCCTTACAGACGAAGTAGTTTGGAAGGAAGGAAAGTAGAATCAACTTACAATCAATCACAAAACTTTACTTAGTCTAGACTATTATAATTAATACCAGTTTGGTTGGTTTTTCACAACTTTCGTCAGGGCAGTTTTAGCAAAGCACGAATTGCTTTTTCTAAGAAAAGCCTTTGATATCGATAGGAGAACTGGGCATACAAAGAATCATGCATTCTTCTGTTTCTATCCCTATTTAGCTTAAGGTGGTAAAATATTGAATGTTTAAATTAAATTGGGCTCAAAGCATATCTAAAATTAAAAACTCATGTTAAAAAAAAAAAAAAAACAAATACTAAGAACTTTGAATATTATTCTACATTAGAGTGTGTCATTTTGAGGCAACGATTCTTAATCGACTTCGACTACTGAAGATCGATTCCGAAAAATCGATTATTTTACGAGAAAACTCGATTTTCGAGTAGAATCCGAATCGAGTTTGCCATCCCAACTGGCAGCCATCGCGTGCACATATAATAACCTCCGCAGAATAACCACCACAAAAAAAAAACGATTTTTTTCCTTGTAATTTATATGGATAATAGAAAATTTGTAAGAGGCACCTCTTAATATTAATATTAAGAGCTCATCTTTTGAGTGACTTTTTTTACACATTTCGAAAGTTTTGAGTCTGTTTTTCAGTTGAAAAAAAGGTTGTCTCAAAATGGCACACCCTATTGTACATACAATTTAAGAATTGTTATTTGAAATCTTGAAATAAAAGAGACATTAGTAAACAAAAGTAGCTTTCAGCTGAAATATTAAAAAAAAACTAAAATAATAATAATACAAAATAAGGCTTAATTCCAATGCACATTAGTCTATTTGACTTTTCTTGGAGTCTCATTGACTTTCAAATGATAAAATAAAGTACTACGATTGAGAAACAACTCTCTCTCTGCATAAATAAAAAGGAGCAATGTAATAAAGAGACGAGAGTGTGTGTTATGTTCAAAGAAATGCATTGTGTTATTATTGCATTTGATGCAGTGAGAAGTTAAAAATTTTAAACTGCTGACTAAAGAGGGAACTTAATAAATGAACTTAATCGAAGAGTTAGAAAACTTGAATAAGTGTTTGAGTATATTAAATATTGGTATCATAGAAGATATACGACAGCAATGACATCTATTGATAAAATAAGAAAAGACTTTTTCGACTACCTTAACGCTGTAACGAAAACAAACATGGATGAAGAACAACGAGAAAGAGAACTTGGAAAACGCAAAGAGAACTTTTGCTTAAGAGTTTGGAGAGCACACTCCAATTTCAACACTTATAACATAGCGTAAAATTAAGAAGTTTCGTACGTATTCTATGTGAAGAAATAACGAACGAAATTTGTAGAATTAAAGACTCTATTAAATTAAAACCTGGATGTTACTCAACTAAATCATTTTTGGTGAATGAATTAAGGCAAACTCTCAAGAGATAATTACCAAACCATTTAACAGCATTAGTTAATGCAAATTTATCAAGTAGTATAAAGTCTGCAATTAAAATTTTAAAAGAGAATGATGGATATGATTTCGAATATAAACATAAAAAACAATGCAAGAGCTCCCTATTATTTAATAATAGAATAATAACCCTAATAATTTTTGTACAGGCCAATTAGTTAATACTACTTTAAGCCGTAATCATTCCAGGCAGGTAAATATAGATCAATCCGATCCTGATAATCCTATTAACTGTATTTCATTCAATGTCCCAGAAATCAGTCGAGAATTTGTAGGTACGGTCAACCAGAACCAAAAGATCAAGAGATTACAAATTTCTAAACAGAAGTCTCGGGAAACTACACTCAATTGAATTTAACACTTAACAACAAAAAAATAAAATTTTTGGTACATTTGGTAGGGTTCATATGTAAGTTTAATTAAAACAGATGTATTCAGCAATGAAGCAATAAAAATAAAAACAATAATTTAAAAACTGGAGCCTGAAAAGATGTTATAGGTAAAGGCAGGAAACAATTGCTTTAAATAAATAAATTTAAAATTATATGAGCATAATTTTTCTATTAATTATGGTGGACTTGTTAGGATAAACTTAATAAATTAAATTCGAAAATAAATCTGAAACACTTAATAGGTTTTAAAATAGGAAGAACTCATTAGAGGACCTCGATAGCCTTCTGAATATTATAAGCACGACGACGACGAAACTAAACTCAGATTAATCCATCGACATAAATACAAGGGAATGTGAAAGCCTCAAAATCCACACCCAAAAAATTAAACACCGAGTTTAAACAATCTATTAAGTCCCTATCTTTGTTAAATCTTACCGATATCCGGAAATAGATAGCCATAGCGATTCTCCAAACTCTGTAGTGCTATGGGATGTGCTTAAACAGCCAGAACCCTTTGTGAAAAAAAGAGAATAGTTTCCGATTTTCGTAAGTTAAATACCATTAATAGGTATCCGATCCCAAATATGGATGAAACTTTAGATAGGTTGAGAAAATGTATGTACTTTTCGACCTTAAGTTTGACACAGGGATTCCATCAAATTGAAATGGATTCTGATGACAAGAAAAATACTGCATTTTCTACCCAAGAAGGTCATTATGAATTTCTACGTATGCCATTTGGGCTGAAAAATATCCCAGCCACATTCCAAAGGCTGATGAACACAGTTTTGGGAGGACTAATTGGTGAGAATTGTATGGAGTATTTAGACAAAATTGTCGTTTTTAGCACGTCACTTCAGGAGCACATCGAATCGCTTCAGAAAGTTTTCCAAAGATTGTTCAATGCTAACCTTAAAGTACAGCTAGCTAAGTGAGAATTTCTGAACCACGAAGCAGAGTTTTTGCGGCACGTAGTAACACCGATAGGTATAAAACTAAATTCGAGTAAAATTAAAACGATATTAGCTTACCCTTAAAATTTTGCTAATGTTACCAAAACACTAACGAATTGTTTAAAAAAGGGAAATAAGAATACCTAAAAGTCATAAAGGCTATAAAAATATTGATTACCGAATATCCTTTATTAGTATATTCAATTTATGAAAAGTCATTTACTATAGCTATATACGCTTCTAACGTCGCCTTAGGGACAGTATTAAGCCAAACATAGCCATCCCATTTGCTTCGCGGGTCTAACTTTAAACGAGCAGGATCGTAAAGTTTATGATGGAAAAGAAGTTATTAGAAATAATGTGGGCCACAAAATATATTAGACAATATTTGTTTGGTAGAAAGTTTATAATAACAAGTAAGGAAGGGCTAAGTTCGGGTGTCACCGAACATTTTATACTCTCGCATGATAAAGTGATAATCGATATTTCATTATACGTCATTTACATATTTTTCAAATACCGTATTTGTGTTAAGTTTTATTCCGCTATCATCATTGGTTCCTAATGTATATATTATACACAGAAGGCATCAGATGGAATTCAAAATAGCGTTATATTGGAAGAGGGCGTGGTTGTGAACCATATTTCGTACATGTCATCAAGGTGTTAAGAAAATATTATGTACCGAATTTCATTGAAATCGGTTGAGTAGTTCCTGAGATATGGTTTTGGTCCATAAGTGGGCGACGCCACGCCCATTTTCAATTTAAAAAAAAACCTAGGTGCAGCTTGCTTCTGCAATTTCTTCCGTAAAATTTAGTGTTTCTGACGTTTTTTGTTAGTCCGTTAACGCACTTTTAGTGATTTTCAACATAACCTTTGTATGGGAGGTGGGCGTGGTTATTATCCGATTTCTTTTTTGAACTGTATATGGAAACCTGAAGAAAACGACTCTGTAGAGTTTGGTTGACATAGCTATAGTGGTTTCCGAGATACGTACAAAAAACTTAGTAGGGGGCGGGGCCACGCCCACTTTTCCAACAAAATTACTTCCAAATATGCCCCTCCCTAATGTGATCCTTTGTGCCAAATTTCACTTTAATTTTATTCTTTATTTATGGCTTAGTTATGACACTTTATAGGTTTTCGGTTGGTAGGGCTGAGCTCAGGCTACTACCGGGGTCACAGCTGGCGGATAGTGGACGGCCTACGCTAAGTAGGTTAGCTGCGAATAGTAATACGCAGCCCCCGACCAAGAGCTGCAGGAGAGGAGGGCTTGGCTCAAAACGCCTCACGCGCCCAATGAACCTCCCGCGAAGAGGCGAGAAGATGCCGCCTTAAAATAAGCGTCCACAACCCCCACCTAGGCTGCACCGAGGGAGAACCTATCCAAGAGAGGGAGGCAACAAAGCGACGAGGGAACAGAAGACGACGAAAAACCCTGGGCAAAAGCCCATCAGAATTGAGACCAGTAAAATTCTGATTATGGTGTACTGGAAAACCGATATGGAACAGACTGACAAAGGGCTGGGGAGGGCAGTATTCTGTCACCTCAGTAGATAAGAGTGACATCTTATCGAAATGGCTGGCAGGCTAATATTGCTCTCACCTCCGTCTCGTTAAAACCATGGCAGGTCTCCAAGTACGTTCAATGCACGTCGCCAAAATTTGTTTGGCCGTACAGGTTCAGTTGAGACGAGCTCCTGATTCGCGCCCGAACCTGGCTCTGAACACAAGCTCCCATAAGGACTTGTGTCAACCCTCGCGTGGCCTCCCTGCTTGCTAAGATAACCACGGGGTTCATTAAGGGCGACTGTTACAATGTGCGGAGATAGCGGCTTGAAGCGGAGACCGAATAGAAAAAAAATGAACACACCGCAACAACAACAAAAACAACAACAAAAAGAACAACAGAACAAAGATGGCCAAGAAGAGGAATACGGGACAGCCTTCCGTAGAAGCAGTAGGGTACTCAGGTCCCCCGTACTCATCGCCACTCCAAAACAGGCAGACAAAAATGGAGAAAAGACAGTCTCAAGGGAGATTCCGGTCACACAAGCAGCACCGGCAAAGCAAGGAGAAGGGAAGAGCACCCCAGTTGTCGCTAAAGAAGGAACCCAAAACTCGCCGAAACAAAAGTACATCTCCCAAATGTCCAAAAAATGAAATTGGCGATGGCAAAACAAAAGAACGTCAGCATGGATGTCAAGAATGGAACGGCACAGCTAGACGAACTCTTCGACGTCATAAAGAGCTACCGCAGAAACTGGCTCACCGCAGAAAACGAAAAAAGGCGAGCACATTTAAACAGACGCATCACGACCCCCGAGTCAGCAGCCTCGAAGCGCCGTGCAACAAGCCCCGTGGAGCCGCGAGAAACAGTGCGACCACGACATGAAAACGATGGCCAGTGGCAAAAAGTCTTGCCTAAAAAACCCAGAAAGACCCACGCAAAAGAAGGAACGAGCGAAGAAGCGCCCAAAAACGCAAACAAGAGGCAACAAAGCAACAACATGGCTGCAAGCCAGAAAGGGAATAATAGGCCTAAACGGCAAACAGAGGCCGTTATAATAAAACCAGCAGAAGGGAATAGCTACGCCGAAGTCCTCAAGAATATCCGTAGTAAGGTAGATCTTAAGGAAGCAGAGGTCAAGATCAAGGGGATCCGCAAAACAAGAGCCGGGGCCCTATTACTAGAGCTAGAGAAGGGACAGTCCACAAAGGCCAGCTTCTGTGAGGCACTTAGGTCCACTCTTAAAGAGATTGCAACTGTCGCGGGCCTTAAAACTAAGGCTACCATAGAAATTAGAGACTTCGACTCGCTCACCACAAAAGAGGAAGTTGCAGTGGCTGTCAAAGAAGCGCTACAGGACCCCACTGAAGACTTACTAATTAATATAACAGCTCCTAACACAAGAGAGCAGGTAAGGGCATACATAACGCTGGACCAAGATAGGGCAGACACACTGATGCGACAGGCACGCATCAAAATTGGATGGGTTTATTGCCGACTGCGGCTAAAAGAAACCCCCAAAAGATGCTTCCGGTGCTTTGGACCAGGGCACTTAACCTGGGACTGCAAAGGGCCCGATAGAAGAGGACAAGGTGTCTGCATTAAATGCGGCCAACCAGGGCACAAATTAAAAGAGTGCACAAAGCCTCCTTCATGCTGCCTTTGCGAAGAGGCATAACACGAAAAAGCCGATCACATTCCGGGTTCCGCAAAATGCTCGGTATATAGAAATTACCGAAAGAGATGAAGATCCTACAAGCCAACATGCATAGATGCAAGGCCGCTGACGCACTACTCTCGCAAATGGTGATGAAGAATGACTACGAGATAATAATCATAAGCGAGCAATACAAAAAGAAAGAGACAGGTACATGGCTAGAAGATAGCAGGTCAACCGCCGCTATATGGCTACCACAAGGGAGTAACGCCACCACTGTAAGCAATGGGAACGGCAACGGCTTCGTGTGGGTCAAGTGCGAAATTTTTACAGTAATTAGCTGCTACTTGACGCCAAGCGATAGTACACAGGAATTCCAAGAAAAGCTCGACAATATAGAGGACACAGCCAGGACCATAGAAGGCCAATTGATCATCGCCGGAGACCTAAACTCCAGAGCCGTAGAGTGGGGTATGCCAAACACTAACTCGAGAGGAAAGCGAATTCTAGAAATGGCTGCGCGGCTAGGTCTAATAGTGCTCAATACGGGAAGTGCAACCACGTTCAGAAGACCGGGATGCGAGGAAACCACACCAGACATCACCCTATCAACAGAACGCATGGCAGGCTCAATAAATAATTGGAAAGTCCTGGAGGACTACACTGGCAGCGATCATCACTACATCTCTTTCATGATCGACACTGGAAGAAACGCTCACCAGCTCAGCAAAAATAATGGAACACGGAAGTGGAATATTTCGAAACTAGACACATCGAAATTAATCGCCGCAATAGACGAGCAGAACCCATCTAGCGACCCCTCCCCTATAGCAAGAAAAACAGTCGAGCACACAATGCGTAATATAACCAAAGCCTGCCAAAAATTAATGCCCAAGGCTACCCACAGCAAACGTAAAGCAGCAGTTTACTGGTGGACTGAAAACATCGCCGAATTCAGACGCACATGCCTTCGCCTTCGCAGATCTTATACGAGATCCAGGCGCAGAGGAGCCGCACCACAAGAAGCCGAGCAATACAAAGCAGCAAAAAAGGAGCTGAAGCACGCCATCGACGACAGTAAAAAGGAAAAATGGGAGGAACTACGGGAGGATATAAACAGAAACCCCTGGGGGCTAGGGTACAAAATAGTGGTGAAAAAACTCGGCGCTCGAGCAAAGCCACCTGATCTAACCGCTGCCAAAATGGATAACATCGTGAACGCACTTCCCCAAACACGAAACAAGGGCCAGTGATCCAGAACAAACTCTAAGCACTGCGGAAATCCCCCAGTTCACCCTTGAAGAGCTGCAAGTAGCCACCGGCAAGCTCAAGGCCAACAAATCACCCGGCCCGGATGGGATCCCAGCAGAAGTCCTCAAAATAATCGCTGCAGAACGCCCAGGAGTACTACGGCTGCCTTGAAGCCGGAATATTCCCTGAACCCTGGAAAAAGCAACGGCTGGTGCTAATCAGTAAGGGAAAAGGAGACCCCAACTCGCCATCAGCATACCGTCCATTATGCATGCTTGACACACGCTAGATGGGTAGATATGATCGACGCCCTCGAAAATAGCTTCAAGATACCTGACTACCTCAGGGCCGTGGTGCGGAGCTACCTCAGTAACAGGAAACTGCTGTACGAAACTAGAGAGGGATCACGACAAATAGCAGTGACGTCAGTGGCAGCACAAGGATCCATTCTAGGCCCAGACCTGTGGAATATTAGTTATGACGAAATATTAAAACTAGAAATGCCAGATGAATCGTATCTGATTGGCTATGCGGACGATATTGCAGCAGTAATCACAGCAAGGGATACAGAAGAAGCGCGAAGAAAGCTGAACCAGGTCATGATACGCAAGCATGTCTCGACACACACAGCCTCCAGCTCGCTACGGAGAAAACTGAGCTACTGCTGCTAACAAACAAGCACATACCTCTCGAGATAAACATGCACACTACTGCGGATATTCTTAGGACAAAAAAGGCAGTTAACTACCTAGGCGTAAGACTGGACCCCAGACTAACCTTCTGGGTACAAATCCAGCACGCCGCAGGCAAGGCAGCGAAGATCACGTCTCAACTCAGCCGATTAATGGCTAACATAGGAGGCCCCAGCCAAGAAAAGAAAAAGCTCCTAATGTCGACGACAATCAGCGTCCTATTATACGGAGCCGAAATCTGGGCAGACGCGCTTAAGAAGGAAAACCGGCGTAAGGCAGTGGCCAGAGTGTACCGCACCGCAGCCCTCAGAGTTGCATCAGCCTACAGAACAGTATCAGGCGACGCAATACTAGTTATAAGCGGCAATGCTCCAATCGACCTACTGGCATATGAAAGGAAAAAGCTGTGGGAGCTAAAGAAATCACCCGGCAATAACATGGGCGCAATACAACAAATAAAGAAAGATACGATAACAGCTTGGCAACAAAGATGGGAGAATGAAAGTCGCGGCAGATGGACGGCCAGGCTGATAAAAGACCTAGATTTATGGACAAATCGTAAATTCGGAGAAGTAGACTTTTACACAACCCAGCTGCTATCCGGCCACGAATACTTCAAAAAAAACCTCTACAGAAAGGGAAAAGTCGAAGAGCCGTCATGCCTATACAACGACGCGACAGAGGACGACGCTGAACACACATTCTTTGAATGTGAGCGCTGGTAAGGAGAACGCACCGTAGTAGAAGACCTGGTCGGGCCAATAAACGCCGACAATGTAATCAGCGTCATGATGGAGAGCGAAAGAAACTGGGGGATTATCCAGAAATACGCAGCAATCGTGCTACGCATCAAAAAGCGGGACCTGGACGCAGGTGCGCAGATGTAAATCTCTCAATGAGAAAAATGGAACGCCACCCTGAAGTAATGCAAACGCGGTCCCGGGTGGGCGACGGTTCCTTAGAGGGGGGGCAAGCCCTGCAGTGGCACATACCGCTGCTGTGACGATAGCACCGATGATGCGGAAGGCATTTTCCACCTCCTCACCCACAAAAAAAAAAAAAAAAAAAAAATTGGTTTTCGGTTTCCGCCATTTTGTGGGCGTGGCAGTGGGCCGATTTTGCCCACTTCGAACTTAACCTTCTTATGGAGCCAAGATATACGTGTACCAAGTTTCATCATGATATCTCAATTTTTACTCAAACTACAGCTTGCACGGACGGACGGACGGACAGACAGACATCCGGATTTCAACTCTACTCGTCACCCTGATCACTTTGGTATATATAACCCTATTTCTGACTCTTTTAGTTTTAGGACTTACAAACAACCGTTATGTGAACAAAACTATAACTTTGTTGCGAGAGTATAAAAAGCCAGCATAGATCACTTCAATGGCTACATGATATAAAATAAGTAAATGCAAAGCTGCAAAGGTGGAAGATTCTTCTTAACGAGTTTGATTTAAATTAGTAAAATATTTTCTTCTTAAAAAGAAAACCGTTACATACATGCCGAACGACAATGATTTTCTGTATCTACAATATATTTATAAAAGTTTGATTAGAAATAGTAGAAATAGGGTGGCAGAACAAGTAATAAATTAAAAAATATTTTAGAATATTCTGTGTTTAAATCGATTGTACAACAATTCACTTAAGTGGACTTCAACAAGGGATTGAAAAAGTTGCAAAATGTTGTAAAGAAAAATATTATTATCCAAATTATCTGAAAGTAATTTTAAACATTTCTAATATTTGTGATCTGTGTAACCATTGTAAAAGTGACCACATCGCAAAAAAATTCCATTCAAAGTTACACCTCCTATATACGAAGTCAGAGAAAAAATTGTTTCAGACTTTTGGAAGTGGGAAAACTAAAATCATTTAACATGTATTGATTTATTTTATAAATTTGCTATGGTAAAGAAGATTAAGGCATTAAACTAGCTTGAGTCGAAAAGAGGTTTATTAAAAATATTTAATACTATGGGACCTCCGAAAGTTACGAAAATTGACACAAGAACTTCCACACAATATATTTTTCAATACAGAAACACCAAAATACTATGGCGACCGAGGCGTCCAATTGACTGAGCTATTTCGTGAGATAACACGTTCACCAAACTTGGTTTTAAATAAATCCATTTTGAAATTCGCGGTGTGGCTTGTGGCGTCATCCCTTTGGAACGACGTATTGTCCAAGTCAATGTTGGACCAAAACTATTCGGTTATCATTGTGCGGTAGCGATTCCCATTCACAGTAACGCGCCGGTCTTGATCATCATGGAAGAAGTACAGCCCAATAACGCCGCCAGTCCATAAACCACACCAAACCGTAGTTTTTTCGGGATACAATGGTGACTCTTGGAGAAGTGTGGATTCCTGCCTGACCAATAATACATATTTTGCTTATTGACGAAGCCATTCAGCCATAAATGAGAATCATCGTTTGAAGATGAGTTTGCGATGAAAATCCGGATCATTTCATGTCATGTTCTCAGTCCAATTAATGAACATACGATGGTTCTGGTGGTTAAGTGGCTTCAGTTCTTGCGCTAATTTGGTCTTGTAAGGACGTAGGATCTTTATTCCAAATTCGTCACAACGACGTCACAGAGATGCCCAACGCTTGAGAACGACGTGTGAGAGACTAATTAGGGTCTCCCTAATTTTATGCGCTAGCGGCAAACATATTCTCAAGACTACATGCACTCTTTGTCTCACTGGCACGGAAACATTTTGTAATGTGTCTGTGGGTTCAAATTTTTTCTACTAGACGCTCAATTGTAAGCTCACAGGATGATTATGACCACCATATATTGGACGTAGCACTCTTAAAGTTGAGGCCACTGACTCCGAATTTCGGTAGTAAATTTTAATAATTTCAACTCGTTGTTGGATAGATAACAGATAACACGTTCATCGTATATCTTTCCATAAGAAATGACAAACTTTAGTGAAGAGAAATGTCAAAAGAACAAGAAAAAATGTGGCGTCGTTTGTTGTCTCTATTGGTTTACTTCTGTAGCGTTCCTATTGAAAACCCCGTTATATACACACATTTGCTTGCTTAAACGATTAAACGACAAATCTTTCCTCAGATGTCAAATTGACCTTCCAAATACGAACAGTAGCATGCAGTTCTTAACAATATACATAAAACTGTAAGTTTATGTAAATAGTTAATGTATAGTGCTCTTCCAAACACAATATGTATGTATATCAAACATACACACTAACTCTCTCCTTGTCTGTGCAAATAATTTTTTTCAGCAGTCGCTGCCGGCTGCCGCTTTTGTGCTGCCGTCTGCCTATTGCATTTGCTCAGCCAAAAACGTGCCAGAATGACAAATTACCGAGTGTTAACTTTGCGCTAAATTTGGCGTATATCAATGCAGGATGGCTGCCGCACACTTTGGCAAATGTACTGAAATGTTGCTCATACGCCGTGACAGCTGGCATTGTTACATTTCATTCGCGAA
>NC_065921.1:62579290-62594247 GCF_024586455.1 Bactrocera neohumeralis | reverse complement strand
ATCACATTTTAATCATTAACCACTCCCCGTATTCACCTGATATGGCACCGCGCGACTTCTTCCTTTTCGGAAAAATTCATTTGCCCGCGAAAGGAAAGCGTTACGCAGACGTAGTGCCCATTCAAATGGCTTGCACCGGCATACTGGCAGCCATACCGGCCAACGAGCTAAAACACTCGTTCGACATGCTTTTGGACAGTGGAAAAAGCTGTATTGCAGCAAAAGGAGACTATTTTGAATAAAATAAATTAATTTTGCCGAAAAAGCCATTTGTTCTTTTTTTTTTAAAGTCCTGTTTACTTTGGAATGCACCTTGTATATACGGATGGAACCAAACTTTATAAGCGAATGGGAGGTGGCGAATTTTCTGCAAAATAAAATACTAGTATCGCCTTTCGACTACACTTCAGTGTCTTCCAAGATTAGATCACAGAAAGTAATAAAAAAGTCTTCTTGTTCTGAAAAGGAGTGTGTGTTTTCAAGTTTCATATAACGTTTAAAATAAAATTAATTTAAACATTTTCTCCAAAAGGGTCATGTTTGGCATCGTGCTATCGTTGCCGCACTACCTCTAATACAATAATAACGAAATGTAGCAACTGCATCTATCTATCTCAAGTTACATATGTTCAGCGTGTCCTGCTCCACTTGCTTTGACAGCACCTTGTTATTACGCTTAAAAGCCTAAAATTATGTAATCATTCCAAAATATAATAACATAATTTCCACTTCGTTAACACAGCAACGAATTGGATAAAACTGCAAAAGCCAGTTAGCAGAACCGAATGTTAAAGTGTTGAGGTTGTGGTAACGTAGCGCAAGAAGGCTTGAGTGTACGGATTTAAAAAAATTGAAATTGCATAACCTATATCACAAACATCCCAAATTTATATATATGCATGTATGTAAGGTAACTGTAAGTCGGCAGCTATGTGATAGGGTACGACTAGACTCTACTGTGAATTGTATAAGGCTCAAAGCCGCTTCTTCTGTTCTCAACAGTATAGCATAGAGTTCGACCACTCATTGCTGGCCCTAAAAGGGGCCATACACAACATACAAATCCATTTTGCGTTCGTTCTTCACACAGTGAACATGTGTGACAGGAAAGCGGAACATTTCTTGGAATTTATTTCTAATGTAGCACTTTTATCTATTTTTTTGTATTTCGTTAACAAGTTATTCGAACTTTTATTTTTCTCAATTTTATTTTTGTATTTATCACTTTTCGTTTGCCAAATTGCCAATTCATTTTTTTATAAGATCAATAAATTCTGATACGAAATCTTTATTAAGGGGGCAGCCTCCTTTAGAAGCTTCAAACAATCGATTTTTTTTTGTGTAAATCTCTTTAAAAATTATAGTATAAGACTATGTCCTCAAAGTTATAGATGGGAATTCGAAATATTATCGAAGCTAGAAGGGAAATAGTGACCGAGCGTCTAGCAGATATATAAGCGCTTCGGCAAAAAGCGAAAACTTTGACGCGCGATTTCTCGGTTTCTCATTTTACTATTTTTTTTTTAATTGGCGGGCAGGATAGAAAAAAAAACTAAACTTCGTATGGAATTGGGGCAAAGTTTATTATCTTTGAAATTTTTTTGGTCAAAAACCACTTATTTTTCCAATTTTTAAAAAAATTGTAAAATTTTACATTTTTTTTGGAATTTTCTTAGTTTAACTAGAAGATAAATTACTAAAAAATATGAATCTCTTTGAATTTTTTGTTTCCGATAGAAATTGCCTCCTGCATCCTGCCCGCCGTCCGAAAAATGCACATGCATCGGGCAATTGCTTTCCAAAGGCAGAATATCAAAGATTTCGTATCAAAAAATTGGTGAAAGATGTTCAAATATATAACTATAAGGCTTAGAAATTTCGCTTGAATCAATTATTTCTTTCCCTCCCAAAAAAATCCTCAAAAAAATCGATTTTCTGAAGCCCATAAAGCATGGGCCCCCTTAACACTTGCCAATGTTCGTCCGCGATCTTCACTGTTCACTGTGGCGACACGAGAGAAATGAGATTTTGTGTGCACACAGCGCCATACACGACACACATGTGTGCATACCGATCGTAAAAAATCAACCTTTTTCGCGAACATGGATCGGTATGCGCACAAGCCCATACACGAGTAAACCGCAATCACACACCGATCGAACGCACATGTGTGTCGTGTATGGCCACTTTAGGCCTACAGGTGGTTCGTATACAGTCAAGCAGATAGGCGGTTTATTAGGTTGCATGGAAACACATACATAAGTACGTAAGTTCACCTTTATGTATGTATTTGTTGGCTTGCGGCATGGTGAACCTTTGCCTTTGCAGCACGAAATTTTATGAACAATGTCGCATAATGGTCGAATTTTTTGGGCCACACAGGCATATGTATATTTTCGCTTGTGAGTTCATGTACGCTCGTGGGCTACACGTCGGCCTAAGCTAGCCACCTGCAGATTATGAGGATATACAGCAGCGCTGGAGCTCAATACGGTATGCAGCATGTACACGACACTTTCTAGATCGTATTTAGTACTAAGCTCTTACTTCGAATAAGTCACGCGCAAGATGTTTGTGAGGCTACTTAAGTCTCTCTACACGCCATATTTATGCAACCTACATGTATCAACCGTAAATATTTTTGTTGTGTTGAACCGACGTGAGGCGTGAAAATAATGTGTAAATTAATTTGGCAATCTGTAGTGGGCGTGCTGCTTGTTGATGTCAAGAATTTCGGTAAATATTTTTTGTTTAAGCCAATGCAATTTCCTTAGCGGTACGTGTGGTACTTTTAAAATTTCGTTTTTTGTGGCTACTAATTTGAGCGCCGTGGGATAAATCCTTTTTATACTCTCGCAACAAAGTTGCTAAGGAGAGTATTATAGTTTTGTTCACATAACGGTTGTTTGTAAGTCCTAAAACTAAAAGAGTCAGATATAGGGTTATATATACCAAAGTGATCAGGGTGACGAGTAGAGTGGAAATCCGGATGTCTGTCTGTCTGTCTGTCCATCCGTCCGTCCGTCCGTGCAAGCTGTAGTTTGAGTAAAAATTGAGATATCATGATGGTACACGTATTTCTTGGCTCCATAAGAAGGTCAAGTTCGAAGATGGGCAAAATCGGCCCACTGCTACGCCCACGAAATGGCGAAAACCGAAAACCTATAAAGTGTCATAACTAAGCCATAAATAAAGATATTAAAGTAAAATTTGGCACAAAGGACCAGATTAGGGAGGGGCATATTTTAACGTAATTTTTTTGGAAAAGTGGGCCTGGCCCCGCCCCCTACAAAGTTTTTTGTACATATCTCGGAAACAACTATAGCTATGTCAACCAAACTCTGTAGAGTCGTTTCCTTCAGGCATTTCCATATACAGTTCAAAAATTAAAGAAATCGAATAATAACCACGCCCACCTCCCATACAAAGGTTATGTGGAAAATCACTAAAAGAGCGTTAACCGACTAACAAAAAACGTCAGAAACACTAAATTTTACGGAAGAAATGGCAGAAGGAAGCTGCACCCAGGCTTTTTTAAAAATTGAAAATGGGCGTGGCGTCGCCCACTTATGGACCAAAAAGCATATCTCAGGAACTACTAGACTGATTTCAATAAATAAAGTTTTCAATTTATTATTTTAATTCATAGTAAAAGTAAATACATACTTGGTACGTATACATATCTATGTATGTATGTACTTATATCATAATTTCATTACAACAATATCTTTTTTACGAGTGGTTCCATTAAAATCTCACTCAAAGCCAATTACAGACGATTTTTCGTTAGAGTAATCATAAGTATGAAATAACTAAAATTTTTAAAATTTTTAATTAAATAAAATTGTTGATAATGAAACAGATGGGATTTTTATTATATTACACCTTAGTCGAGACCAATGGTGCTTGGCTATTTTGTATGAAAACATATGAACTTTGGTATGTTTCTATCACTTCGCACGGTTGATTTATCTGTTTTCATGTTCATAAATGCATAAATATGTCTGTTCGGGTCTATAGCGAGCTCTTTGCGCTCGACTTGTTCGTGCGAAAGAAGAGAAAAAGAGGGAAACAGTCAAAAGAAGAGTGTGTTTACAAACAAAACCTGGATTTTGTGTGTTTACTTTTGCTACAGTACTCTTCTTCTCTCTCTCTAATGAATTCATTTTCTGTATTCTTTTGTATTATGCAAGTCAGTTGACAGATAGTTGAACGCACACCATATTACTGTGAAAATACGCATATTTCGCGCCAGTTCTCATCTTGTTTTTTATTATTCTGTTCGCTTTGGTTATATGATGATTATATGATATGATGAGTGATGAAGTGGAATATGTGTATAATACACGATTACGTTCTAGAAACATCAGTTCAGATTTTTATGATCGCTTAACATCAGCATTGGTAAATGACATTCAAAATGAAAATAATGATGTTTCCTGCTGGGTTTTTTTTTGCATTCAATAATAGAGCGTAAACTAACTGTTAAACCGGTTTTGCATTCAATTGTCTAATAACTATGTTATCACATTACATTATATTATGCAAATTTAGTTGTTATGAAATCTTGAAGCGAATAACGCGACGTGATAAAAACATGACTTTAAACTATGAACACGTGGTTGGAAAAAGAATAAATAGCAAATTGTTATATGTTACAGAGGAAAAACAATTATATTGCAAAAAACTATTAAAAAAGAAAAATATTTTTATGCTTGTTACGTGCAAACATGCAAAGCGAGGGTGTTTTTGAATAGTGCAGTGTATTATAAGGTTAAAGATTTCATTGATCATAATCATGAAACTCAGGAGGATACGTACAGGGAATTAAATATTATGAATAATATGGAGTCATCCTGTATGGAAATACATCAAGATTCCACTGAACCGAGCGTTCTTGGAAGCATACGAAAAATATTTCAAAGTACTTGCGTTGAGTAGGTTCATTCTTATTTTTATTATTTATTTTAATTATTCACCTCATAATGTCATAATTTCAGATACCCGGTGGAAACAAAAGATATTGATTTTTATAAAATCCAACGAAATTACCAAAAACTGACAAATAAGCAATTTCTAATTTCTCCTAAAACACCAGCTGATGTTATCAAAGCATTTCAAGATGAAGTAACTTTGAAAAAATTTGGGTTACAAAACATACCGGCGATGATGCCTCAACATTTTTTAAGATATGCTGTGATGCAAAAGACTTTGCCTATTGTTTGTTTTGTTCTGACAAAATAATAAATCTAATGAAAGAAAATATTCCCTCAAATGTAGAGAGAAAAATACTGGTTGATGCTACATTTTCTGTTTTACCTATTGGTAGTTTCAAACAGCTTTTAATTATTCACATTGAATATTTTGAAACGGTATGTTGGTATAATATTCAATTTGATAAATTATAAATATTTTTTTTTGTTTTCCTAAGGTGTCTCCAGAACAGAACAAATATAGTGTTCTTATGAACAAGAAAACAAAAAAAGTTTCGAACAAGTGTTTAACTATATTAATACTAATGTGGTAAAATTAGACGGAGCGGTGTTTATTTCGGATTTTGAAATTGGATTGCGTAGTGCTTTAAAAAAAATATTTGAACATTCTAAGCTATTCGGGTGCTGGTTTCACTATTGTCAAGCAGTACGAAGAAATATTGCTACAAAACACAAGAATCTGGCGGAATTTATTAGGCAAAACCGAAAAGCATCTATATCTTACCACAAAATATTGTCACTCCCATTATTACCGGAGACACACATTGTTAATTGCTTTTCCATCATCAAAGAAGAAATTGCCACTTTCGACCACTTGTTTAAATTTGAATCTTTTTCAAAATACTTTGAAGAGCAATGGCTAAAAAAGTAAGTTGCTTTACATTAAATTGTTTTTAAAAATTATAAATATTCGAAATATTATAGATTGGTCCAAGAAATCTTTCGGTCTTTGGAAATAAGATCCGTACAACATCAGCTGTAGAATCGTATAATGCTGTGCTTGCCAAAATAATCCCTAAAAAAGGGAATTTTTTCAAATTTGTGGGGCAGTTACAAATGGAGGAGGATCGCAAGAGTAGGGAATTAGAATTGGTTATCAACAGCGGTGGTGCTTTAGGGAAACCAAAAAGAAAAACAAAGGAAAACGTTGTGAGAGCAAATTTAATTGCTAAAGCGGAGACGGACCTGTTTAATGGAATCATAACCGCTACGAGTTTCTTGGATAGAATGGTCTTCTCTGGAAAAAAAATAGTAACTGATATGGAGCCCTTTGAAGACATATTCGAAGGTTTAGAATATATGGAAGAAGAATCTGAAGTCGAAGAAGAATCCAATGCCACGGAAGAAGGTGCAGCAAATCCTCCACTTATATGCATAATTTGTTTGGAAAACAAACCTAATATTTTGCTTTTGTCACGCAAACATTTAAAATTGTGCAGTGACTGCACATCTAAAATAAAAGCAGAGAGTGTGGCAAACAATTTTAATAAATTTAAATGCCCTTTTTGTCGCCAAGATGTTGACGAATATTTACATATTTTTATTTAATTATTTTCTTTTTCTCACATTTTCATATTTTCATTTAATTCTTTACCTTTTTCTTTTTAAATATTACATTCATATATATAATTGAATTTTTGTTAAAAATTTGATTTAAAAACTTGAAGTTTAAAGCAAGCAAAATAAATTAAAAATGAAGTAAAGTGGGGCTAAACTCATTTTCGTGGGGATTAATTCCTTTTTTTTCGTGGGGATTCTGTCATGTAAGAACACCCACGTTTGGTGGGGCTTAATTCATTTCGATTGGTGGGGACAAAATTATTTCCGTGGCGTTTGATGCATTTTTTTCGAGGGGATTCCGTCATTTTTGGTGGGGAAAGATTCACTGAGAAATTGGTGAGGCTTAAGTCATTTTACTCGGTGGGGGTTAATTCATTGGGGGCTAATTCATACACCCTTATGAAAATACCTTCCAAAAGAACATGAACTACCCCTAAAGTAATACCTGAGTAGTAAACACCTTGTACTAAGGCTTTAAAGAACTTTTATTTTCCTTCGGTGCATTAAGGTTGAAAGAACTTTTATAATATAAAATAAACTTTTTATAATAACTTATACTTATGGAGGGATGCGCTAGGTCTGAACTAGTTTCAAATGTGTACTTAACTGTTATAGGTTGGCCTCTATATTCCTATCTTTGCTAGTATATGGACTCCACTTTACAGGTTCTCACGACTCTTCCGCCATCAAAGCAAGCAAAATCAATTGGTTTTGTTACTTTGTAGAAAAGTGAAAAGCAATTATTTGAAAAAAAGTTCACTGTCGACCTGTCACCATTTGTCAACATATTTTTTTATTTCAAGATACGTATAAGATCAGTTTTTAGCATCACAACCCCCATGCATGCATGCCCAAATATAACAGCAGTACTGCAACAACAAAAAATTGAAACAGAAACAAAATAAACTGCAACTGCTGGCTGAATACCCGAAAAATGTGTGTGTGTGAGGTGTTGTGAGTTGGCCTTTTGAATGCCCAATATAGCCTATGTTTAGGCCTTAGGCTGTCACCTGCACCCTATCAATGCTGCAAGCACTACCATCCTGCCGCATCTAACACCAGTGAATGCGGGCTAATGGCGTAAATGATTCGCGAATGAAATGTAACAATGCCAGCTGTCACGGCGTATGAGCAACATTTCAGTACATTTGCCAAAGTGTGCGGCAGCCATCCTGCATTGATATACGCCAAATTTAGCGCAAAGTTAACACTCGGTAATTTGTCATTCTGGCACGTTTTTGGCTGAGCAAATGCAATAGGCAGACGGCAGCACAAAAGCGGCAGCCGGCAGCGACTGCTGAAAAAAATTATTTGCACAGACAAGGAGAGAGTTAGTGTGTATGTTTGATATACATACATATTGTGTTTGGAAGAGCATTATACATTAACTATTTACATAAACTTACAGTTTTATGTATATTGTTAAGAACTGCATGCTACTGTTCGTATTTGGAAGGTCAATTTGACATCTGAGGAAAGATTTGTCGTTTAATCGTTTAAGCAAGCAAATGTGTGTATATAACGGGGTTTTCAATAGGAACGCTACAGAAGTAAACCAATAGAGACAACAAACGACGCCACATTTTTTCTTGTTCTTTTGACATTTCTCTTCACTAAAGTTTGTCATTTCTTATGGAAAGATATACGATGAACGTGTTATCTGTTATCTATCCAACAACGAGTTGAAATTATTAAAATTTACTACCGAAATTCGGAGTCAGTGGCCTCAACTTTAAGAGTGCTACGTCCAATATATGGTGGTCATAATCATCCTGTGAGCTTACAATTGAGCGTCTAGTAGAAAAAATTTGAACCCACAGACACATTACAAAATGTTTCCGTGCCAGTGAGACAAAGAGTGCATGTAGTCTTGAGAATATGTTTGCCGCTAGCGCATAAAATTAGGGAGACCCTAATTAGTCTCTCACACGTCGTTCTCAAGCGTTGGGCATCTCTGTGACGTCGTTGTGACGAATTTGGAATAAAGATCCTACGTCCTTACAAGACCAAATTAGCGCAAGAACTGAAGCCACTTAACCACCAGAACCATCGTATGTTCATTAATTGGACTGAGAACATGACATGAAATGATCCGGATTTTCATCGCAAACTCATCTTCAAACGATGATTCTCATTTATGGCTGAATGGCTTCGTCAATAAGCAAAATATGTATTATTGGTCAGGCAGGAATCCACACTTCTCCAAGAGTCACCATTGTATCCCGAAAAAACTACGGTTTGGTGTGGTTTATGGACTGGCGGCGTTATTGGGCTGTACTTCTTCCATGATGATCAAGACCGGCGCGTTACTGTGAATGGGAATCGCTACCGCACAATGATAACCGAATAGTGTTGGCCCAACATTGACTTGGACAATACGTGGTTCCAAAGGGATGACGCCACAAGCCACACCGCGAATTTCAAAATGGATTTATTTAAAACCAAGTTTGGTGAACGTGTTATCTCACGAAATAGCTGAGTCAATTGGACGCCTCGGTCGCCATAGTATTTTGGTGTTTCTGTATTGAAAACAAGTAAGGAAGGGCTAAGTTCGGGTGTCACCGAACATTTTATACTCTCGCATGATAAAGTGATAATAGAGATTTCATTATATGTCATTTAGATATTTTTCAAATACCGTATTTGTGTAAAGTTAAGCTATCATCATTGGTTCCTAATGTACTATATACTCGTATTATACAGAGAAGGTAGTATCAGATGGAATTCAAAATAGCGTTATGTTGGAAGAAGGCGTGGTTGTGAACCGCTTTCACCCATATTTCGTACATGTCATCAGGGTGTTAAGAAAATATTATATACCGAATTTCATTGAAATCGGTTTGGTAGTTCCTGAGATATGGTTTTTGGTCCATAAGTGGGCGAGGCCACGCCCATTTTCAATTTTTAAAAAAAGCCTGGGTGCAGCTTCCTTCTGCCATTTCTTCCGTAAAATTAAGTGTTTCTGACGTTTTTCGTTAGTCTGTTAACGCATTTTTAGTGATTTTCAACATAACCTTTGTATGGGAGGTGGGCGTGGTTATTATCCGATTCCTTCCATTTTTGAACTGTATATGGAAATGCCTGAAGAAAACGACTCTATAGACTTTGGTTGACATAGCTATTGCAGTTTCCGAGATATGTACTAAAAACTTAGTAGGGGCGGGGCCACGACCACTTTTCCAAAAAATTACTTCCAAATATGCCCCTCCCTAATACGATCCTTTGTGCCAAACTTCACTTTAATATCTTTATTTATGGCTTAGTTATGACACTTTATAGGTTTTCGGTTTCCGCCATTTTGTGGGCGTGGCAGTGGGCCGATTTTGCCCATCTTCGAACTTAACCTTCTTATGGAGCCAAGAAATACGTGTACCAAGTTTCATCATCACATCTCAATTTTTACTCAAGTTACAGCTTGCACGGACGGACGGACAGACAGACATCCGGATTGCGACTCTACTCGTCACCCTGATCATTTTGGTATATATAACCCTATATCTGACTCTTTTAGTTTTAGGACTTACAAACAACCGTTATGTGAACAAAACTATAATACTCTCCTTAGCAACTTTGTTGCGAGAGTATAAAAAGCCAGCATAGATCACTTCAATGGCTACATCATATAAAATAAGTAAATGCAAAGCTGCAAAGGTGGAAGATTCTTCTTAACGAGTTTGATTTAAATTAGTAAAATATTTTCTTCTTAAAAAGAAAACCGTTACATACATGCCGAACGACAATGATTTTCTGTATCTACAATATATTTATAAAAGTTTGATTAGAAATAGTAGAAATAGGGTGGCAGAACAAGTAATAAATTAAAAAATATTTTAGAATATTCTGTGTTTAAATCGATTGTACAACAATTCACTTAAGTGGACTTCAACAAGGGATTGAAAAAGTTGCAAAATGTTTTAAAGAAAAATATTATTATCCAAATTATCTGAAAGAAATTTTAAACATTTCTAATATTTGTGATCTGTGTAACCATTGTAAAAGTGACCACATCGCAAAAAAATTCCGTTCAAAGTTACACCTCCTATATACGAAGTCAGAGAAAAAATTGTTTCAGACTTTTGGAAGTGGGAAAACTAAAATCATTTAACATGCATTGATTTATTTTCTAAATTTGCTATGTTAGAGAAGATTAAGGCATTAAACTAGCTTGAGTCGAAAAGAGGTTTATTAAAAATATTTAATGCTATGGGACCTCCGAAAGTTACGAAAATTGACACAAGAACTTCCACACAATATATTTATACTCTCGCAACAATGTTGCTAAGGAGAGTATTATAGTTTTGTTCACATAACGGTTGTTTGTAAGTCCTAAAACTAAAAGAGTCAGATATAGGGTTATATATACCAAAGTGATCAGGGTGACGAGTAGAGTTGAAATCCGGATGTCTGTCTATCCGTCCGTCCGTCTGTCCTTCCGTCCGTCCGTGCAAGCTGTAACTTGAGTAAAAATTGAGATATCATGATGAAACTTGGTACACGTATTTCTTGGCTCCATAAGAATTAGGAAGTCGGAAATGACAATGTGTTGTTTATTGGGGCGAGGAAGTAGGACTGGATATTTGATTGCATTAACTTTTCGCTCTACTCAAGTATACTCTAGAGCAGTTTTCAAGCAATATTATAAATATAATTTACATATTGATCGGCATATTCACACGAACCGATTGCACACCTTTTCAGCATTTACAATAGTATATTCATATAACGGTATATTGGAAGTTCGAAAGGCTTTATATTGGGTATATTAGGGGAGGTATTGGTTAGATTTAATCCAGTTTTGATAAAAGGGCATACCACTGGTACTGTTATCACAAAAATAATGTCTCCGTATTGCGATACGAGACCATTAACCACGATTTTTGTCGAAAGTGAGTCATTGGCAGTCCACATATTCGGTATCCGGTAGCTTGATAAGATGTGATCCCATTTCGACTCTTTGTGTATATAATTGTTTAGAGTTATCGCGCATTTAGTATTTTCCAACATGACGTTATTTTGGAGCTAGTTACAATACTTCAAGGTATTCGAAAAAATATAGCTTCATTTTAATAACGCAAGGTGGAATAAAAAATTTTCAATTAAAATACTAAATTAAAGCAACAGTTTTTATAATTTTATTTTATTACTAATATTACATAGTACTTGTATATATATACTTAACTAAATACCAACATTTTTTTATTTTTATTTTTAACAATCCTTTTGTTATGAAATTTATTTTCAAATTTCAATTCAAAATATGTTTTCACACTTTTAATACCCAAATTGAATGTTTTTTGTTTGGGATATTTCTGAGGAAAACTTTTCTACTGCAAATGTACATCGTTGAGAACGATTAATAAAAAACTTTAAATTTAACTGTAACAAAAAAGCACAGCGGAAACAGCGGGCAGACAGATAAAAAATGTCTTTGAAACTGTATATCCTAATCTTGACTTTACAGATTAGGATATATAGTTCCTAAGACATTTTTTATCTGTCTGCCCTGGGTATTGAGTGATAGAAAGAATAAAGCATAATTTTTAAACTGACCGGCTCGCACGTATGGTATAACCTCTAAATGAGATTATTATGTTAATGGATAAAACTAACCATTCCATATGCTCAACAGACAGCAGATGCATAATATGTTATAAGCTAAGATAGTTCTGTCTGAATGTTTTCATCTATGTATTTTCCGCGTCGACCTCGCTTTTATTCTTGGACTTTCTGTAATCATAAATGAAAACCAAAAAAACAGAAATATGGTTTTCTGATTGCAGCATATCTTATCGGACATAGTTTTCTGAAGCTTCCGTTGGTATACTCAGTTGTAAATGAGTAAGTATTTACTGGGAATAAAATTCGATATCGTCGAAAATTAAATTTTTATCGCTGCAAATAAACCCTCCACAATTGTCGCGATTTTGTACTCAATCATAAATCAAAAGAACAACAGTACATTTATACACTTGTGGCCATGCATAGCTTACCACTTGCCTGCATCAAGACCTAAATGGCAACTCGCTTAGCTCTTGACGCAGGCAAATTTCCGGTGACTCATCGCGGAACACTAGTTCTTCGCCATCGCCAATGCTTTCTTATACGGTAACACCAATTATGGGACGACCTAGCGGACCGTGAGCAAACTCATAAGACGCGTTCAATAGTGGATTGGGATTCTTGAAACAGGTCGTGATCGCATGAAGACTCTGTACGATAATTTCCAAGTTCATCCGATCCACTGAGGATATTATACGCACAGCCCGCTGTATGCTGTCGCAGCAGCTGGCGAGATTGTTCTGGAATTTCTCTCGCTCCTCCAAAATGTCCAGCTTGTCGACACGTTCTTTATTACAACGCGTATAGGCATTGTTATTGTACGGCAATTCCTTGAATGATACATGCAATTTCGATTACTACACTTGCATATAGTCGACAATCAGTCACGAACTTATATTGGCAGCGTACGTCAGAGCCACCGGTGCGTTTGAAGATAAAAGAATTCATTGGTGAGTGTATTTTGCCACCCAGATGTTTACAGGCAGACATAACTTCAGAGCCACCGGTGCGTTTGAAGATAAAAGAATTCATTGGTGAGTGTATTTTGCCACCCAGATGTTTACAGGCAGACATAACTTCATCGCAGAACATATTGCCGAAGCGTGTACTATTGAAGAAGTTATAATGCGCCCATTAATAGAGCGATGAACCACTATAGAAGCCCGTTTTCGAATCGAATTGCATATACAGAGAAGGACTGGTGCTCACGAAGTCCATCTTCTCCATGGGCCGTGAAAATGTATCGCAGAAGGTTTTGATAACACGCGTCGGATCCGGATGATCTGAATCGTAAATGGTCAGCGATTCACAATCATATATAATCACCGTCATATATAAGGTTGTCAAAAAAAGTCTTGCGGTATTTTTATTGAATTTTATTTATTTTTATTTTATTTTTTATATTATTTTTTATTTTTTTATTTTTTTTTTTTTTTTTTATTTTTTTTTTTATTTTTTTCTACTATGCCGGTCTCTTTCGACCAATTCAGCGATTTTATCGCAATTTTCGACGACAGGCCTTCCGGAGCGTGGCGCATCTTCGATCACCTCTACACCAGAACGAAAACGTTGAAACCGGCGACGAGTATCGGCGACTTGATGAGATTAATGCGAAAGCTGCAAAGAATAAAAAGGAAAATACAAACTAGTTGGGGTTAGGAAAGAAAGAACAACATTTTTTTCGTTAAGAAAGATCTAAATACAGTGTACTCTCGATCGTGCCGACTAAAATTAAAAGCAAGCAAGAAAGACAGACAGCAACACAAAAAGCCAGAAATTAAGCCGCCATTAGTAAATGATAACAGGCTAACAATAGGCGATATAGCAAGCTATTTGGGATTCAACTTTTATAGAAAGCTTTCATGAAAACCAAACTTAGACGTAAGTAAAGAAAGCAGATACAGCACTTTATATCTATGAAAAGATGGTTGGTCCCAATTGGGTACTAACGACTCGGGTAACTCATTGCCTCTAAACACTACACTACATTATACTTTACTGTATATTGGTAAGGTAGGCAATAATGGAAAAGAAATACGATGTAAAGCGAATGGAAAGCATCAAAGAGAAGCTAGTATATGTATCAGTGGAGTCCTAGGGCTATACCAAATCAGGCAGGCTTTCTTTCTACCCAATACCACGGGTTTTCGAAAATTTCTAGAATTGAAATTAAATTGTAGAGAAGAGTAAAAAAGAGGTGAGGTGAACAGAGACACAGGATACACATACAAAGAGTGTTCCACAGTAAACAAGACTTTTTGAATCTAGCGCCCCTGGTGGCACCTATATGTCGACTTGTGCGTTAGAATCTGCTATCTTTATGGATTTCATAGATTGGAAGTGAAATTATTGCGTTTTAAGTGTTAGTATGATTGTGTTATCAGTGCGAAAATGAGCTTCGAACAAAGAGCCAACATTCAATTTTGTTTTAAATTTGGTGAAACTTTTACCAAAACGTTTCAATTGATAAAAAAAGCTTATGGCGATGATTGCCTGTCCCGAGGCAGAGTGCAAGAGTGGCTTCAATGTTTTCAAAGTGGTCGTGAGGACATAAATGACGATCAAAATGTGGGCCAATCAAAATCCGTGATCACCGGAAACTCCATCGAAACTGTGCCTGAGTTCATCAAAAATCATCATTGAAATTCATGCAAATGGAATTGAATGTCTCCAAACCATCGATTAATCGCATTTTGACCGAACATTTGGGCTTACGAAAGGTGCATGAGTTATACACAGTTACACATGTATTTGGTTATACGTACATGTTTACATATACGAGTACATTGTTTACAACTTAAGTGCAGCTAAGACAACATAAATATTTATGTATAGTTATAAGTA